>NC_063212.1:11427828-11432828 GCF_017589495.1 Alosa alosa
AAGACAGCGTGACTAAGGGGGGGAAAAATGTAAAACCCTGAGAGAGAGAGAGAGAGAGAGAGAGAGAGAGAGAGAGTCGACCTCAAGGACAGCACACTCACTGAAGAGGAAGTGTCAGGGCTGTTCTAATTGAAAACACGGTAACAAGGTAACAAAAGCTCAGGTGTGTGTGTGTGTAGGGGGTTGGGGAGGAAGATGGGCTGTCACTCTACATAAACAACCAAGCAGCAAGGGCAGAGAGGCTGCAAAGAAGATGGCTGCTTAGAAAAGTGTCCTTGCAGAGAGAGAAGGAGAAAAAAAAAAAAAAAAAAGAGAGAGAGAGAGAGAGAGAGGTGTATGAGGGTTGCATATGGCATGTTTGGCCCTGGGCCCTACTCCGTGGCATGTGTCAGTCTCTGTCAGAGTGTGTATGTGTGTGTGTGTGTGTGTGTGTGTGTGTGTGTGTGTGTGTGTGTGTGTGTGCATGTGCGTGTAGGAGATGACAGACGTTTGAATGGGCCAGCAAACTGGAGGAGGCAGTCTATGAGGCCCTCTCGTGATGGAGCGCTGTGAGCGCGACCAATGTCTGCACCCAGGGCCTTTGATAAATGTTGGGCTGTTTTAAAATGACAGGCCCAAATTACCTGCCCGCATTAAAGGGACGTGGCCGCCTAATCTCCGACAGCCTAATAGGACGCCAGGAGCCTGTTTAGTCAGCCAAACTCTGATGGGAATTGATTTTCTTCAGGGGAGCAACAAAAAAAAGTATCCCCCCCCCGTCCCCTCGCCGAAATAAATATATAAATGGTCAAAGATCCTTTGACCTGCAATCACTCCATTAGACTGCATTATGGGGGACAACGCTGCTGTAATGTATTCTGTCTGTCTGGTAATTGCATATTACAGGGGAGCAACACATGGACAAGATGGTCAGAGAGAGAGAGAGAGAGAGAGGGCTAGTCTGGAGGAGAGGAGAAAGGGATGAAGAGGACAAGGGGGAGGAGGGGTGCAGGTGGATAGACCAAGGGAGGAAGTATGTAACTATGAACTTGAGGCAGTGGTCAGGTGTGTGTGTGTGTGTGTGTGTGTGTGTGTGTGTGTGTGTGTGTGTGTGTGTGTGTGTGTGTGTGTGTGTGTGTGTGTGAAGGCGAAGGCAGGTGTCTGTGCACGTGTGTGTGTGTGTGTGTGTTGTCCCTGAGACGCACGCAGGGCCTCGGAGCAGCAACCTTGGCGCCATGCCAACCAAAGCACCTGCTTGACTGTTGCCCTGAGTAGCGCCCAGGGTCCGCTCTCTTTCCGAGTCTGTGTCCAAGCGCACATATTTTCCTCCATGGAAGAGACAGAAAAAGACTGTGCTGACAGTTCATGATCTACGGTGAGATGGTCAAAGATATCTGGTGGTGTGTGTGTGTGTGTGTTTGAAGGTCTGTGTCCTAAAGTGTATCACTCTCTTATAAGTGTGTGTTCATGTGAATGTATATGGACATACATGTGTCTTTGTACATGTCTATGTCTGGACCTATGAGTGTGTGTGTGTGTGTGTGTGTGTGTGTGAGAGAGAGAGAGAGAGAGAGAGAGAGAGAGAGACTAAGAGAAAGCAGGTTTACATATAGTACACTAGGAAGTCTGAGTGTATGTGAGTGTGTGTGAGTGTGAGTATGTGTGTGTGTGTGTGTGTGTGTGTGTGTGTGTGTGTGTGTGTGTGCGTTTCAGCCGTGCAGTAAGAATTGCCATGTGGATAGCAGCGGCCTCATTGCCTCTCTTTTAATTAGCCGAGCAGTGACTTTGAGTGTGGTGGGGCACTGTTGATTTACAGCACAGAGATTCCGAAAAACACTCACTCACACACACTCTCACACACACACAAACACACAAACACACACACACACACACTTTCCAAACGGTCTACCCTCATTATTAATGAGCTTGCTGCAATGTGAATTAATGTGCAAAAGCAAAACTGCTTTTAAAGGTTAGACATTTTCCATATGAGAGGAGAAGGGAGAAGAGAGGAGGAGAAGAAAGGAGGAGAGGAAAGAAGAGGGGGAAGAGGAGGAGGGGAAGAGAGGAGGAGAGAAAAGAAGAGGGGAAGGAGGAGAAGAGAGGAAGGAGAGGAAAGAAGAGAGGGAAGAGGAGGAGGGGAAGAGAGGAGGAAAGGAAAGAAGAGAGGGACGGAGGAGAAGGAGAAGAGAGGAGGATAGGAAAGAAGAGGGGGAGGAGAAGGAGAAGAGAGGAGGATAGGAAAGAAGAGGGGGAGGAGAAGGAGGGGAGATGGGTAAAGGTCAACCCCTCTCCTAAATCTCAGGCTGATGAGTGTTTATCACTGCACTTTGTTGCCTCCCATAATCCTTAATGATGAGAACTGAGGACTAGCAAGCACACTGACGACCGGACAAACACAGAGCACGTTGTGAGACTGTGTGTGTGTGTGTGTGTGTGTGTGTGTGTGTGTACACTCTTACATGAGTGCTCCATCAGTGTGCGGAGTAGCAGGCAGTCTCTGTGCAGTAGGGTGTTGAGCAGGAGGGACGGACTGAAGCAGGGCCCAGCAGCGACCATCCTCAGAAGCCACAGGCAGGACTCATCGCTGCCCATGCTGTCTCTGAAACACACACACACACACACACACACATATTAGCAAGACAACACAACACAAGAGAGACAGCAAGACAACAAGATAGGAAAGCTTAAGCAAGAGCCGTTTCACACACACAAACACACACACTACACACACACACACACACACACACACACACACAGGTGGGCATACACACCCCCACATGACTTGAATGTAAGTTTTAAAGTCTGTGTTTATGTGTTCTTCTGTGTGTTTGTGCTTCGTACAGCTTGCACAATTTATAATGTTACAAGGCAGCAAATCCACAAGATAGATCTGCTGTAGCCGGCCTGATAAATCTCTCTACAACAGCACACCCACTTTTCACACACTCGCACAAACACACACAGCACTTTCCAACACACACGCTGAGACATATGTAAACAACTCCACATGTACACACAAACCCAACACACACACACACACAGACGCATGCACGCACACACACACACAGACACACACACACACACACACACACAGACACACACACACACACACACACACACACAGGGAAAAATGAATAGCCCCCACTTATGGTGCCTGCAATTCTACTTGATTTATTCTTATGTCTTACATTGTTTCATTATTGTTTTATTTCATAATCAAAGCAGACAGTTGACTGGAGGGGTGAGACGGGCCAGTCAGACTGGTGTGTGTGTGTGTGTGTGTGTGTGTGTGTGTGTGTGTGTGTGTGTGTGTAGGGGTGGGGTTGGGGGCAGAGGGTTTTGTGGAGAGGACCACTGAGGGTTGCTTGAACTGGCGAGAGTGAGGGAGAGAGAGAAAGAGAGAGAGATAGAAAGAGAGAGAAAGAGAGAGAGAGAGAGAGAGAGAGAGAGAGACAGAGAGAGAGAGGGAGAGGGAGAGAGAGAGAGAGAGAGAGAGAGAGAGAGAGAGAGAGAGAAAATGAAGAGGACATAAAAATAAACTAATTTCAGTGCTTCGGAGTTCCACCATGGAGCTGCAGGGGGTGATTTGTGCGTGCGCTGCGCACAGAATCCTGCACGGCGTGATCGATGACGAGAGAGATAGAGGGAGAGAGCGAGAGGAAGGAAAAAAGAGAGAGAGGGGTGAAGTCAGCCACATTAAGACTCTGACCCCGGCGCTCTCCGAACGTGGAGTTTCACACCAAACGTCACCGAGAAGAGAAATATGAAGCAGGCAGTGGAGTAAATAGCCTGTGAGACAGGGCATCTGTGTTGAATTAGGCCCATGATTCAGGGGGCCCTACAGTGGAGTAAAGTGTGAATGTGTCTGTGTGTTTGTGCGTGTGTCTGTGTGTCTGTGTGTGTGTGTTTGTGTATGTGTGTGTGTGTATGTGTGTTTGTGTATGTCTGTGTGTGTGTGTGTGCGTGTTTGTGTCTGTGTGCATGTGTATGTGCGTGTGTGTGCTTGTGTGAGTGGGTCTGTGTGTGTCTGTGTCTATGTTCGTTTGTGTGTGTACTTGTGTCTGTGTGTGTTTGCCCTGAAACCATTACACATGCATTACACATGCTCCATAAAACAGTGAAATATCTTCGTTCCCCGGCTCATGGAATCGCATTACACAGCACCGCGTGCCACAGTCCACATTGTTTCCATCTCCTACAGGGCAGCAGCCAGCACGTGTGTGTGTGTGTGTGTGTGTGTGTGTGTGTGTGTGTGTGTGTGTGTATAGAGTGGGGACACTTAGGTGACTAAGCAGTTATTAGATAGTAATTACAACATATTACACAGTAATTACAGTTTAATGACTGGTTATTAGAATTCCCCTCGCTGGATGTAGCTGGCTGGGTGTAGCTGGCTGGGTGTAGCTGGCTGTGTGTGTGTGTGTGTGTGTGTGTGTGTGTGTGTGTGTGTGCTTACCTCAGCGCCTGCTCGGGGAACACCGCAGGGTTAATCACAGCCAGCCAGTAGGCGTCGTCCAGGACAGGGCTGTCCTTCTCCCCCTGGGCAGGTGGTGTGACCCCCTGTTCTCCCTCGACTGGGGTGCCAGCCTCGCCCGGGGCAGACGAGGTGCCCACGTCTTCTCCCTCCCCCTCTGGGGCTGCGGATGCGCCACCCTCTGCCTGGGCAGGAGCGGCATCCTCAGCTTGCCCTGGTGGCATTCCCAAAGACTCAGGGCCATCTCGAAAGGTCCTACCAAACACACAGAAAACAAACAAAAAAATTAGTGTACAAAATGCATTCATGTGTGTGTGTTTGTGTGTGTGTGTGTGTTCTTCATCAACCAAGAAGAGTGAATGCTCAAATTTCAAGTAATTATTATTCACATCATACCATACCATGTCATCAACCAAGAAGAGTGAATGCTCAAATTTCAAGTAATCATTATTCACATCATACCATACCATGTCATTGTGTTGGCGTTATGGACGTGACAGTTTTGCGTGGAATTGCCCACCAATCAAATATGTTTCCTCCCCAT
>NC_063212.1:11437828-11440328 GCF_017589495.1 Alosa alosa
AGGAGGGGGGATGTTGATGAGGCAGAAAGGAAAACAAAAGGCCGCACTTGAGAAACACACCCCGGAGCACGCAGACATACACACACACACACACACTCACCCACAAACAGCCCTACATTTCCCCCCTGCTGCCGCCGCCGCGGCCCACCACACACTGGAGCCTTCTCTACACATGAGAGCTGCATTCTCACGCCCAGAGGGTACCACAAAACACAATGTGTCTGTGTGTGTGTGTATGTGTCTGTGTGTGTGTGTGTCTGTGTGTGTGTGTGTGTGTGTGTGTGTGTGTGTGTGTGTGTGTGTGTGTATGTGTGTGTGTGTGTGTGAGAAAGAAACAAAAAGTAACAAGCAACTATACCCCTGGGAGAACAGATCTTGCAGTTCTTTGGCTGTCTTTTAGTTCATGTGAATGGACCATGTGTTGTCTGTGTGTGTGTGTGTGTGTGTGTGTGTGTGTGTGTGTGTGTGTGTGGTGTCCTCTGCGGCCTGCCCACATCTAAGCGGTAAGGGAAAGCACTGTGGCTTGTTGCATATGCATGAGTTGTCTCCTGACTCAGGAGGTCCAAAGGCTGCTTCAGCACAACAAGCCTCCTCAGCATGTCCAGCACCGCACCACACAAAGCCCCACTTGCCCACTACACCTCCACACCAGTCTGCTGTTGTTATTGTCACGGTGCGTTTGTTTGTTTGTTTTTGTTGTTGTTGTTACAGACTTTCTTTTTCCACATCTTTTACTTGGAGATGTAGTGCAACATGTCTCAACTCATCTCATCTCATCTAGACCAGAGGAATCGTTGAGAATCAGCCCTTATGATGTGTAGAGTGTGGGGTGTAGTGGTCAGGGATCTGGACGTCCAAATGGAAGGTTGCTCCAGGAATGTCGCAGTAGTTAGTTTACTGTAAAGTTGCTCTGGATAAGATTGTCTTTACTTAAAGATGGAGCCAAACGTGGTCTCATCTCATTTGCATCAGAAGAACCATACCACGCTACGCTCCGCTCTAGCATCTTTGCTTCCTACCTCATAGAAAGGTTTGGGGTCGGCCCAGTAGTGGCTCTCAGCGTCCAGCAGCAGACTGGAGGCACAGACGCCCAGGCAGTAGCTGGTCAGCTGGTCCTGGAGGGAGGTGCTCAGGTCCAGGCACTTCTGGGTGGGGAGCTGGGCCAAAGGCCTGGGGAGAAAAACAATGTGATGCTTAAACCAGGAGGGCAGGTTCTTGTACTGTGGGTTGGATGCTATTTCTCATTTAGAAGCAGCTTTGGGTTGAAGTGTCAGCTAAATTAATACATTTATTTCATGTCTAGGTTTACTATGTTTTTACTATATTTTTTATGTAGGAAAACTAAAGCAATTTTAAAAGTGCCCCCAGAGTGTAGCATTGTAGCTGACTGGCTGCTTTTTTTTCGTACAGATAGTACTCGGTGATCTCAAGAAACAGAGATCTTTGTGAAAAATTGCCGGAATTCTGCTTTAACAGTGACAGTGCAAAGTATATATCCAAGCCAGATTGAAGCCTAGAGGCGCATTTGCATCTGTAGCCCTTGTAAATGTATATGCCCTGAAAGTAAATAAACAACAAATAAACAATAGACAACTTCCACACCAATGCCAATTATCATCACCTTTAACACACCACCATGGTGGCTCCTCAACAATACTTTCTGGAAACGCAGTTTGGAGCAAGAAACTTCCGGGAAATCAAAAGGGGTGACTGAAGGGTCTTGCTTCAATAGAGTCCTGCTGAAGGGTGACCAGAGATAAACGTGGCTGGACAATGTCTGGCTCGGGCCCTGATTACAGCTTAAGGAGCGCTGATCGACTTGGCAGGGATATCAGCAGATGCGGATCCATCTTGACTCTCCAAAAGGCTTGTGTCTCTCTCTCATTTAAATCCCTCTCTACTAAAAACAAGACCACACATGTTCTCGAACAATTTCCTGTCTGTCCCCGTCTCTCTCTCCTCCTCTCTCGCACGCTCTCTCCTTCCATCTATCAATCTCTCCATCTCTCTCTCTCTCTCTCTCTCCTCTGGCCTTTGGCTATTCGAGGGTGAACATCTGTTTTCCAACAAACACACACACAGAGACACACAGAGACACACAGAGACACACAGACACACACAGACACACACACACCTCCTACAAACTTGAATGGCTCTGTCAGCCTTGACTCACCCTGCCTCTCATATTCTTTACAATCCAATTATGGAATTTTAGTATTTCTGGCAATGGGTTGGCCCACTCCCCCAGGCCCCTCAGAGAAGCCTTGTGCCGGACAAACCATAAATCCTGCAAGTTTCTCTTAAAAGAACCGAAGACATTCCTTCACACACACGCAGGTTATATCTTCATCTTCTCGGACACTGCTGAGTTCCCTGTGTCGGACGTTTCCATCACTCGTGACACGCCGCTGTGTGAACTCTGAACTGCTTTAAGTGGACGTGGTAGGCGGGTAATGAATTGTGGAGATTCTATGTAAACTCTTTGTCTGGGTGAGACAGA
>NC_063212.1:11442828-11450328 GCF_017589495.1 Alosa alosa
ATGAAAGACAACCTGTGGGTTACGCAATGAGGTTTCTGTTCTCCTAGAAAAGCACTTCTCTGAAGAAACCTCCCTGCTTTGAAGCAGCCTTCAGATGTTCTCCAGATCTGCTGCTTTTAGACCAAGGGGACACTCTTGTGTAACATTAACTCCTCTGACTCTATTTTGGGTCATTCATCTTCCATGCCACTGGCCCCTTCTTAGCTCTCACTGTTTTGACTGACTGTTTATAATTTAAACACTTTGAAAGAAGACATAAAGGGTGTGTGTGTGTCAAGATCCTTGCTGTGCTCCTCTTTTCTTACACAAAACTCAAACAAACCACATCCCAGTTTTGCTCTTAGTCAACATTGGGCTGTTTTTACTGTGACAAGACAGGACAAGGAGCTGAGAGCAGTGATCTCTCTTTCTGGCCCTGCATCTCAGTAGAGAGGCACCTCTCTCTCTCTCTCTCTCTCTCTCTCTCTCTGCATCACTAGAGAGGCACTGAGTCGACAGAGCTTCGATTCCATCGCAGTCCCCCATCTTCCATCCTGCTAACCTCTCTCTCCCTCTCCTTCTCTCTCTCCCTCCCTCCTCCCTCCTCTCTCTCTCCCTATCCCTCTCCCTCCGACTGGGACTGGGGCTTGGCTGAAGGACAGTGCGGGCCGTCCATTCAAAGCCTCAGAGTCTCCTCTCCTGCTGCGTCTGGAGAGCAAAGGAAACACTTATCTCACTCTCACACATTTCGCTCCTCGAGAAAGTTAAATGTGACTCCCCACACACACACACACACACACACACACACACACACCACACACACACACACACACACACACACACACACACACACACACACACAGAGAGAAAAAACCAAACACTCATTCACTGTCTTTCTGATTTGTTTTCTTTCACATAGAGGAGCTCCAAATTTATCTCAAGTTCTGGACTGTTATTGGTCTTTCTCTTGTTTTGTTTTTATATTTCTCTTTGTTTTTAGCTTCCTGGCACCAGTGTTTAACGCGTGCATGACATGTGTGTGTGTGTGTGTGTGTGTGTGCACTTGTGCCTTTGTTGAGCTGAGTATTGCCTGCCGCAGGACTTATGAAGAAAGGACCTCCCAAGGATCAGCAGCAGGGACCCTGGAACAACTGGCAGACCCAAAGACTAACACTATCACTCTCTCACACACACACACACACACACACACACACACACACACACACGCTATTCTCATCTCCTGCAAACACACTCTGCCCCATTGGCAGTGATAAAGACATCATGCTGACAGATATACACAAACTCTCTCTCTCTCTCTTTTGCTCAATCACTCACACACACACACACACGTGCACACACACACACACACACACACAAGCACACACACACACAACACACACACACACAAGCACACACACACAAGACACACACACAGACTCCTTCAGCATTCATATGCTCCCTATTCATGGCCCATCACCAGGCAGTAACATCATGGCCACAGCAGGGGAAAATAAATAAATAAATACACAGTCCCGACGTATGTAACGCGCTCTCCGCCAAATTTACACACCTATAGAAGTGAGTTACGACGGCGAGCCGCTCAAAAGCCGTAAAACATGTGTGTGCGCCATATATATTTCACCAGCCCCCATCATGGAGTGGCGGTGGAGGAAAGGTGGAGTCTCTCCCTGCCTCCACCTTCTCCTCCGTCCACCTCTGAGTCTCAGTCCATTTGGCCCATCAATTACATCACAGCACATCACAGTGACCACAGCAGTCCACTGAGCCCGATAAACAAGATGGACCTAATAGTTTGGGTCACAGACACCAGACGTCCAGTGCGGTCATTTACACGCAGAAACTCAGAGATGCCGAGCCGCCCCAGAGTCGTACTCTGTAACGTCCTGTGGGACGGTCACTCAACACGGCAGTGTTTGGCCTGTGCGTCTGCACTCATCGGAGCGGACAGCAGACAGCGGACAGCAGACAGGGGAGAGGGTCCGTCAAGGTGAAGGGGTGTGTGGGGGGGGGGGCCCTGCAAGTGTCGGGAGAGATTTATGATCCGCTCCACCCCACCGCATCCCCTTAACTACCGATGGATCAAAGATATGGATCCTGAACAACGATGATGCCTGCTCCTCCAGCCAAGGTTATTCCAGCACTCCAGCCTCCTTCAATTTTAAACAGCTCCGTGTGTCTCTAGCCCTGATACTTTTTTTTTTTTTTTTCGCGTTCCGTGTGTGTCTTTTTTTATGACTTATAACTATATTTATTTTTAAAACTCGTGGCAAAAGATTGCCTCATCTCGGCTGCTGTCAACAGGTCAGCGTGGGAGCGGCAGGTTAAGGACACAGAGGTCTGGGACATCGACACCGGGCCAGTCAATAAGACAAGCTGGTGTCACGCTGATAAATGGCCCCCCTTCCAGATTATGCAGTTGGTGGGGTGCGGTGGGGGGTGGTTTCGGTGTAACTCACCCCAATGTTTGGATTGAGGCAAGAGAGCATGAATATGAATGTATGAAATATTGATCTCATTCGCGTTTTTTCTCTCTCTATCTCTCTCGCTCTCTTTCTCCTCTTCCCCCCTCTCTTTTTTTTAAGAAAATGTCTTTGCGCTGGGGGCTGCCGCGAGGGTCTCGTGGAGGCGCTCGGCGGCGCTCGACTATGACATGTGTCAAAGAAAGAGCTCCCTCAGACCCTCCAGGCTGGCTAATGGGATGCACGTGTTAACCTTTGAGATGCTCTCCGCTCATTGCCAAGCACTGACCTACTCTTAACGACGTTGTCCAGGTCTGGAGTGTGGACAAACGGTGTGCCATCCATAGCGGAGAGATTGAAAAAGAAAAAAAAAAAAAAGACCTGTGCATTTTTTAACACTGTAGCAAAGTGTCAGCAAAAAAAAACACTCAGATGCAGAGCCACTCTGTAGCAATTCTAACCCCTCCACCCCAACGTAGCACACTGCATATCTTAAGTGTTGACCAGTCCAGACACAAAACTGAATTGCATTCTCAGCTAAGTGCTAGATGCCACCCATCAGCTGGGTGCACAGACAAGCTGTTTGTCTTTAAGAGTGTGTGTTCTGCGGGACTGACAGCTGAGGGAGTGTTCTCCTTACTGGCCGTATCGATCCCGGTGTCCAGTGAGCACACACATTACATCCACCAGCGGCCGTGTCAGGCCCGGCTGCACCTGGAGACTCCCCGGGTGGGAGGCCTCGTGCCTGGGCATGACAGCACATCAATCTCCCTGAGAGGGTATGGAAAGATGGAGGGGGGAAGAGCCTTGCTTACAGGAGGGGGGGGGGGCAGATGTCATGATCAACAATACAGTACAGTCGGGGTTGCCAAAGACCCTTGGACATACAAAACTGCACTCTCTTTCTCTTTTTCTCTCTCACTCTTTCCCTCTCTCTCTCTCTCTCTCTCTCTCTCTCCCTCCCTCCCTCTCTCGGCGGCGGCGGTCCTTTTCCTCTAAATCTCAATCGCCCGTGGCCGCTCTGCCCGCCGCTCTGCCCGCCGCTGGGACGGGCTCCGGAGCCGCCAGCCGCCAGCCTTTGAAGTGCCTCTGTTTTCTAGCTTCTCTGCCGGACTCTCTCCCTCGCTCTCTCTTTCTTTCTTTCTATCTCTCTCTCACAGTCTCTCTTCCTCTCTCTTCTTCTCTCTCTCTCGCTTAGTGAGTGAAGGGGTTTGATCTCAAAGGACAGATGGCCCAGAACAACTGATCGCCTGCCCAGCTGCCAGCAGACAGCTTTACCATTATACACACAGAGGACTCATACACACACACACACACACACACACACACACACACACACACACACACACACACACACACACACACACACACACACACACACACACAAACACAAAAGCTGAGAGACCAGCTCAAGGCCCACCCATAGCCCTTCTACGTGAACTTTTTTTTTGCTTCAGAACTTTGTTGGTTTGTTGGCCGGACAGACCACACAGTAGACAATGCATTTGTCAAACAGCATTAACTTCTGATAGCAATGTACACAAATGTGGCCAAATCTGGAAAGAATAGCAACAGAAATTTCAACCATTCCTCAAAGTGACCTTTTCTCCCTTCTTAAAAATTCACACTTGATAATTGTCTACCTCTGGGATCTTTTTTTTTCCTTCAATGTGACAAGCGAGAAAGAGTTTGAGTGATGGGAGCAGCTTGCCTTGGCGATCATCTTGGGGCACTCTCGCTCCAGACAGGTGAGGCCGATGCCCTGTCTCTGTGGCACTGTGCCCAGCGCCAGGACGGCCGAGCTGGCACGTGCCACCTCCTCCTGCTGCAAGCCCCTGGCACACACGTCCTCCAGCAGCACCTTCACGCAGTGGGCCATCTGGGGCACCAGCTCAACAAATGCCCCCCGCCACTCAAACTCCAGGGACACCGGCTAGAGAAGAAGTAGAAGAAGAAGAAGTCCATAGGGACAGGAGGCCATGTTTGTAGTTGTTAAAGACAGCAAAGGGGAATAAGGCTATGAGGAGGAAAACTACAAATATGGCAGTGGGTGGGAGGAAGATGGGGGGGGTCGGCTCACCTCTGCAGAGTTCAGGAGCAAATCGGGTGTGGCGGCGCTGCTGCCCTCTCCTGGACCTGCCTCGAGGTCCTCTTTAGATCTTTTAAGATCCCTGAATTCACAAGCCAAACACAAGAGTTAAAGTTAGAGAGTTTAAAAAAAAAAACGTACTTCAACTCACTAAAGTACGACACATTCCTTTTGGGGCGCATACACACAACCTAATTACCATTCATTAAGCAGCCCCCCTCCTGTGAATTCTGGGTAAAAAAAAAAAAAAAAAAACACTGGAGCTTCTCGTTTGCTCTGACAGCAAACTCGTGGTGGAAACGAGCTAAATGCTGCGGAGTCGAGTCGACTCGGCCGCGTTAACCTGAAGCGAAGCGCAGACTCCTCGGCTCCCCACGCACGCTGCTGTCCCCTGCATCACCCCTGTCAACTCGCAGTGACCTGCAGCCCACGTGACGACGCAGACAGGCGCAGGGCAGCCCACACAGACGCCCAATTACTGCGGCCGCGTTGGCAGCGCCAGAGAGAGCAGCCACAGCAGCCGCAGCAGGAGCAGCAGGAGTAACATGACTGCTCTATATCTGGAGGCTTGGAGTTGATTTGAACCCCAGATACGGATGCTGGGGCATATAGCGAGTAATCCTTTTAGGAGGTTGAGGGGGAGGATATGATGTCTTTATAAGTGCGTGCATGTGTATACATGTGTGTGTGTGTGTGTGTGTGTGTGTCTCTCCCTCTCTTTCTGCATGTGTGTGTGTGTGTGTGTATGTTTGGGTAAGTGTGTGTATGTCTCTCTCTTCTCTTCCTGCATATGTGTGTATGTGTGTGTATGTGTATGTGTGTGTGTGTGTGTGTGTGTGTGTGTGTGTGTGTGTGTGTGTGTGTGTGTGTGTCTGTTTGGGAGGAACAAATTAAAAGTGTATGTGTGTGGAGGCAGCATTTTTATAATCAGTGGCGGAGTGTTTGAGACCCCGGGCGAGGCAATTTAGACCTAACAAGAGCCCGGCAACCAGGCGCGGGCACAGAACCGCTGGCGTGTCACTCTTTGACCTTTAAGCTCATCTGATGAATTTCTGGTAATTAAGTCATTTGATTGCCTGAATTAATGATTTGGATAAGTGCCCTTTAAAGGCTGTTTACTTCTCTGTAAATCGAGCCTTTCTGCATGTCTTGTTTTTTAATGTAACCTTTATAGAAATTACTACACGCACCACTCGCTCCCAGCTCACTCTGCCACTATGGGCCACAGACAGAGCAACAGAGAGGAGAGAGAGAGAGAAAGAAAGAAAGAAAGAAAGAAAGAAAGAACATTTGTGTTTATATACTAGATAATTTGATGAATTCTTCACTGTTATGAAACATGGGAGCATATACAATGACTGCATCTTTTAAAACACATGTAAAGACTCAGTGATATTCAGTAACTGCAATAAAGCAAAATGATTTACCATATTCTTATGTTCACACTATTTTGTCTATATTATGAGTCTGTATGAGATTAACAGGGTTCTCAATATTCCAGCAATAACAATTTTAAGTACCTTGACGGTTTGGGTGCATTTTGTTGAAAATCAACTACAGTACATCTTTTGTTAACCTAACACAACTAGCTAGTCATACATTTATATGTTCAAAATGTTCAAATTCACGATCAAAAATCGCAACCAAGAACTCCCATGCCCTGAAGGCCTGACATTAATAGCTTTATCTGTTGGCTGAGATATTGACTAATAAAATATGACTAAATTAAGACCACTACTTGACAGAAATTCAAGCTCCTATGACTTCAGCTCATCTGAATGTGTTGGTCTCCAACCTGAGAACTTTCCGCACTTTAAGGGGAGCGTGGGAAGATCAGGAGGACCACGAGGCTGGAGCCCAAAGCTTAACCGAAGGTCCACTGAATGGGAGAGCGATCCCTGTACTCTACCGCTCGGGGTCGGCTATTACTCTCCCCAGCGGCCGTCGTTAGTCCAGCTGCAGGTGATGATGGGGCTGCTTGGAGGCCGGTTGTTCCAGTGGAAAAGGGTATCGGATGTTTCTGTGCGCGGGTGGAAAAACGGCCGCGTGGAAAAAGCTCCCGGTTCTCGCTCGCCGCGCGCAGACAGGCGGCCGTAAACTATCAGTAGGGGTCACGGAGCGAGAGGTGGTATTGCGTTTCAGGCAAATAAAAACGAGAGGTGAAGTATCTGGTTGAGGGGAACCTGTCCAACATCTCCATATAGATTTTCACGAGCTTATGGTTTTATATGCCTTTTATATTTTACTGAGCTTGTCTACAGACTACTGTTCATGTTCTTGTGTGTATCAGTCAGTATGTGCCTGTGTGTGTGTATGTGTGTGTGTGTATAGTTGGCACAGTGGGCTGAGGGCATTTAACTTTCTTTTGTGTGTACAATATGCGTGTGTAAGAGAGAAAATAGATAAACAGACAGAAAGAAAGAAAGGGAGACAGACAGAGAGAGAAACAGACTGAAAGAAAGAAGGAAATAACAAAAAGAAAGTATTTGATCCTCTGAGGGAAATTTGGTCTCTGCATTTATCCCAATCCGTGAATTAGTGAAACTTAGCACTCAGCACACAGTGAACACACAGTGAGGTGAAGCACACACTAATCCCGATGCAGTGAGCTGCCTGCTACAGCGGCGCTCGGGGAGCAGAGAGGGGTTAGGTGCCTTGCTCAAGGGCACTTCAGCCGTTCCTACTGGTCGGGGTTCGAACCGGCAACCCTCCGCAGTGTTTCCCATATACTGACTTATTTGTGGTGGCCCACCACAATATCAACATTGACCACCACACAATGATTTTCCATGTTGTACTAAATTGTGCTTAAATCTGGTTAGCATCATAACCACGCTGCGCTAATTTGTTAAAAACTGTTGCATTCAAGTTAATTCTGCAAACCTACCACCACAAATATAATTTAATTCTGTGGGAAACACTGCTCCGGTTACAAGTTCGAAGCCCTAACTA
>NC_063212.1:11455328-11512828 GCF_017589495.1 Alosa alosa
GACAGACAGACAGACAGACAGACAGACAGACAGACAGGCAGTGCAAAAGACAAAAAGGAGGACCCGGTCCCCTTTGATGATGCTGGCATATGATGCAAGCGACAGTTCAAAGAAATGGGGGTGGAGTGGTGGGTGGGGTTGCTGGTGGGGTGGGTTTTCCAAAGAAGCAGAATGTCCACTGACATGTTAATAGCACAAACCACATCTCCATTCTCTCCTGACGGCTCATGATGGAACAATACAGCCACGGCGCTGTGAGAGCCAGATGAGGAGGGAGAGTAGCGGAGTGGAGATACTGTTCCATTTTCTGCCCTGTCAGATGCCCGCCCCACACACACGACGCGCCGACTCTGTGCCACCCCACTGAAGGGGGGGGGGGGGGCAGCGGAGTCAGGCACTGATGGGTGGGGTCCTCACCCACGGGTGCAGAGGACGGTTGGGGTTTAGCCTCCCCACTGAGAGCAGCTCCCCGAGACCCACAACCCCCCACCACCACCCGCCCCAAACCACCACCCACGCCATCGCTCCCCCACTCAAGGCAGCCACCACCCAGGGGCTAACAGCAGGGAGGGTGGAGGGCAAGTTTTGATGTCTCGATTAAGTTGTGTATGTGTGCATTTGAGTGTGTGCTTGTGTGTGTGTGTGTGTGTGTGTGTGTGTGTGTGTGTGTGTGTGTGTGTGTGTGTGTGTGTGTGTGTGTGTGTGCGTGTGTGTATGAACGCTACACTGCAAAGGGGCAGGACCAATTGGGGGGATGGCTGTCAAATGTTCCTTTTTTAAAGGTTGCTAGGGAGGTTGCTCTCTCTCTCCTCTCCTCTCCTCTCCTCTCTCTCTCCTCTCCTCGTCTCTCCTTCCCTCTCCTGGCTGCAGTGACCCCCAGTGGCCCTACTCTGGAACACTGTAATCTCCTGTCCCCTTAAAGAGACAGCCAGACCCTGCACCCGAGACCAGACCAGCTGAGTGGAGCGGTGAGACTGACGACGTCCTTGAGTGGGGGAGACAAAACCACTCAGCACCAAACCGCCTCCTGGCCAAAGCAGTGCCAAGCCGCCAAGCTCTGCCCGCATTCACCAGTCAACCACCAGGCTTGTCCACACAAAGGCCACTGTTCAGCAGGGGAAACCATAATCGCAGCGTCCCTACACACACACACACACACACACACACACACACACACACACACACACACACATAAACAAACACACACACACAAACACACAGCGCTGGTAATTGGAGTCAGACGTGGGCCATTCCACTCATTCCATCTTGGCCCCACAGAGACGAGTGTAAATAAAGAAAGAGAAGATCCCCCTCGCTCCTCATTAGTGGTGGGGGAAGAAATTCCCCAAGCCTGCCCGACAAACTCCACTCCTACAGCTACAGTATACCCCTCCAGTAGGGATGCAGAGCATATAGAAGATGGAATGTATATATATATATGTGTGTGTGTATGTGTAAATAAATAAATAAACACAAACATAAATAAATAAATAAAAGCTAGTGTGGTAATTATAGGGGCTATGCTCTGCCACAATGCTGCTGACAGCCAGTGTAAACTCCTGCCCGAGACACTATTTACTGAAGTGTGGCCTTATTAAATATTAACAAACAGTGGGGGTTGCTGGTGCTTTCTGGAAGATTCTAGCCGGCCAAAGCAATCTCGCCATCCCTTCCAGGGCCGAGGCGCACACCTTAAAGCCTGGGCTACTCGCAGGTAGAGACATCCTCACAGTGGCCAAGAGAGAGGGGGGGGGGGGCATGAATGTTTCTGATATATTCATCTCTTTATTGTGAACTGCACACGCTTCACGGCGGAGGGAACTGTCAGCAAGGCAATCTGCTGGCGTTGAAAAGCATCGTGGCAGCCTTGAGGGGAAGGCGAGGCGAAGGCTGTCGGACTATTCAAGCCTGAGCACCATTCATGGCGGAGGGGCCGGTAGGCCAAAGGCAGGGATGCGGTTTGGACAAACAGGCTCCAGGGTCCAGGCCCGGGGCCTCATACATCTATTGAGGAGACTTCTCAGAAATGAGAGAGATGCTGTAGCCGATAAGAACGCACATGGATTATGCCTTTAATGTAAGCAAATAACTTGCATAGCGCTGCAGACAAATCTGACGCTCTCGCATAAGGGTATGTGGACGCACAAGTATATGGAGGACACACACACACACATACATTTATACATAAATATTAATTCACATACACACACACACACACACACACACACACACACTTAAATTTAAATACATACAAATTAATTTACACACACTCTCTCTCTCTGTCACTCTCACACACACACACACACACACACACACACACACACACAAACACACAATCATACATACATTTATACTTAAATACATACAAATTCATTTACACACACACTCACACACAAAATCATACATACATTTACGCTCTCGCACTCTCTCTCTCTCTCTCCCTCTCTCTCACTCACTCACAAACACACATTCAACTGCTTGTATGCAGTCACACAAGCACACACCTGCACACACACACACACACACACACATACACACACGCACACACACACACACACACACACACACACACACACACACACACACACACACACACACTGCTTGTATGCAATCACACGAGCACACACACACACACACACACACATACACTCACTAAGGTCTACAGGGAGGAACTGAAGTGGCTCCATTGTTCCTGAGCAGTGGACCTGTGTGTCAGACTCGCCCAGCCCTCTCCTCAGCCCATTACTCCCAGGAAGAGAGGGATGAGAGGGGGACAAAAGGAGGAGGGCAGAGGAGGGGAAGAAAGAGGTGGGAGCACTGGAGGGAGGGAGAGAGAGAGAACCAACAAAAGGTTCACATCTGGAGGAGGAAACAATGATGCTTCATCCTCTTTCCCCAAAAGGAATGATAAGTCTGTGTGTGTGTGTGTGTGTGTTTCTGTCTTTGAGTGTTAGTGTGTGTGTGTGTGTGTGTGAGGTCTGTTAAACGCTTGAGTGGTTTGACAGTATCTGATGCTGGAGGATGCCTTCCCCAGGGAGCGAGAGAGAGAGAGAGAGAGAGAGAGAGCAAGACAGAGAGACCGAGCAGGAACTCCACGTCTCAGGGGCATGTTCCAGCGCAGAGCGGAGGAATAGGAAGAAAGGATAGAGAAGAACACACAGACGGATGGAGAGAGGAGCGCACGCACGGACGGTCACTGGCGTAGATCCTTCCTCCTGTCTTCAGGATTTGTATCAATTAGGATAGAAGGGCTTTTCTCCAATGTCAAACGCCCTCCAAAAACAAAACGATAAAATGCATTCAAACAAACGATTACTTCTATCAATGTAATGTAATGAAATCAATCTAATAATTTGCTTTATTTCTTTTGGTTCAGGCAATTACTTGCTTTAATCATGTTTTACCTCACCTAAATTAAAACAGCTTAGAGCTAATTGCAGCTAAATGCATTCAAAATTGGTCCGGGCCATCTGGATTTTTGCAAGATGGAAAAAACAACAATTAATTCAAATTAAATACTACAGAACATGGCAATGCAACCCCCACTGGTACTGCTTAGACTCAAGGAGGTCTCTGGACTTGAACTGGCAAAAAGACTCATGTTGGCTTGGCCCTTTGATTGGCCTCAGTGACCTCAGCTAACTAATCTGCCCTGCAGTCACGCACTTGATGGTTTACTGAGCTGCATGTGTGTGTGTGTGTGTGTGTGTACAACAAGACTCAGACTGTATTATTCCCAGTCTTTTTTTCTCATCTGGACTCAGGAGGAGAGATGACAGATGTTTGTGTGTGTGTGTGTGTGTGTGTGTGTGTGTGTTTTTGTCCTTGGCAATCAAAAGCTGACGTACAGATACCAGGATAAGCAATAGGAAGAAAGAGGCCATACCGGCAAGGGTATAGAGACTACCCCCCCAACCCCATACCCCTTGTCTCTTATACACCTATAGCTTCATATATAATAGATAATGTTCCACTGTGCAGGTCTCAAACTAAAGCTTGTACACTAGGTGGTGATGCATTTAAAACATCATTGCCACTTGAATTATACCCTTGATATCTTACTTCTTACACTTACCTTACTATTTTATTTTATTACTAATATTTCTATGTCATATTTAAATTTAATTTATTTGGTGAAGCTGAGCTGACTAACTCTAAAAATGTCAAATTGGTATGGCAACTTTATTGAGTATGTGACAATACTTGAACTTGAACTTGATGAGTATTCATAGAGAGGTTTGGAGGGGGGTGGGGAGGGGTGTCTTTGACTGACCGACAGTGGCCTTGCTCCTGCTCAGCCTGCGTGCACCCTTCCACTGGGGCGCCGTGTTGTCCTTCAAGGCGTTCTCGATCTCCCGCTCCATCAGTAGCCCCAGCTCCTTGGTCACCGTGCCCAGGTACACCTGGTTGAGGAAGCCCAGGGTGGCGTGCGGTTCCACGCCCACGACGTTCAGCGCGTGGAGGTCCTCGGTCACCATGGTGGCGAGGGCCGGCACGGCCACCCGGAAGCCCACCGCCAGCCGTTCGAAGCCCCGCTCGGCCGCTCGGGCTGCTCTGGACACCTGGGAGGCCTGGACGAGGGCCCGCGTGGCTTTGGCGCGGAGCCGCTGGTAGCGCGCCAGCACCTGGCTCTCCGGGTAGAGGAAGAGAAGCTGCTGGAGGCAGACGATGCGCTTGGGCACCCGAGACACCACACCCACCTCCTCATCTTCCTCCTCATCTTCCTCCTCCTCCTCTTCCTCCTTCTCCTCACCTTCCTCCCCTGCCCTCGCGGTCCCGCCGCCACCGCCGCCGACCATCTCCAGCTTCTCCAGCAGGTGGAGCTGCAGCTGGAGCCGCACTTCCTCCCACAGGTCCTGCAGCTCCAGGGGCGACTCGTCGCGCACCGTGCAGAAGATGCTGGGCAGCAGCGAGGTTTGCTGGGAGCCCAGGGGGACGGAGCTGGGGAAGGAGATGCCACACTGGTAGGAGATGTTCACCAGGAGCTGCAGCACCACCTCCTCGCGGTTCTCCTCCGCCTTCAGGAACTGTTGCTGTAGATAGGGGTGAAAAGACCAAAATGTTTGCCGAGTGTGTGCAAATCCCTCAGAAACATCAACACATGGACCTCTGCTTTTATTGAAGCATTTTATTACTAAGTAAGAAAATAAATAAGTAAGTTTAATTGGTAACACTTTACTTGACAGTATCGACATAAGAGTGACATGACACTGTCATGACACATGAACTCCAACCCTAACCCTATCCCTAACCTGACAAAAAAACATGACAAACATGACAAAAACCAAATGACACTTAATGACAGAAGTGTTATGTCATAAACATTTATGACTTGTTTATGACACGTTCATGACAGTGTCATGTTACTCTTATGTCGATACTGTCAAGTAAAGTGTAACCATTTATTTATATAGCATATTTAAGACCAAAGTGCTTCTCACAGTATAAATAAATAAATAAATAAATAAATAAATAAAGGAAAGAAATAAAACAGAAACATACCGAACACACAGACCAAACACACAGACCAAACACACAGACCAAGTATGCAGTATTTACAGACAAAGACGTGACAATAGCTTTACTAAACTTAACCATACTTTATTACTGCAGTACTATCGCATCATTTCATCCCTCTTTCTGAAGCTTTCCACCCACCATCCAGGTCAAGTTTGAGGATAGAACTGATGTAGGGAAATGTTCATAAGAGTTTCAACACTAGCCTTCAGACACTGGCTATCACGATCACTCTCAATATGCTTTCTCTAGTAGCCTTCATCTCCATCTTAAGCGCTTGTGTTCACAAGGACTATATAATCTAAAAAGGAGAAAAGACCGCATAAATCAATCTTTTTATTGCACAAATGCATTTCTTCTTCAGTGTGATCTGATCTAAGCCATCTTGGTGACTCACATACTTCTTCTGATGTCAGTTCTGTGCAGATCTGTGTAATATCATTCAGTCCCCTTTAGCTCCAACCATCCTTGAATTGGCTAGAATATTGTGTTTGTGTGAGAGTTTGTTTATGTGTGTGTGTGTGTGTGTGTGTGTGTACTGTACCTGTGTGTGTGTGTGTGTGTGTGTATCTGTTTGCACATGTGTGTGTATCTGTTTGCACATGTGTGTGTGTGTGTGTGTGTGTGTGTGTGTGTGTGTGTGTGTGTGTGTGTGTGTGTGTGTGTGTGTTTTGACATTGTGACTTGACTTGACGCTGGGCTTTACCAGTGCTCTGTAGAACTCCAGCAGCTCCTGGTGTCCCGTGGCGACAGGCCTGAGGCCGTTGGGGTTGCGCGGGTTGAACCACTGCAGCAGCTCCGTAGGGCTGGAGGGCCTCTCACCGCCCACTCACCCATCTTCCCCTGCAGATCCCGCAGGCTCTGCTCGATGCTGGACGATGGATGGACAGGAGAAGAGAAGAGAAAGTGGTGAGGAGGACTGTCGCTGCCCAATGCGAGTCGTGCATATGTCCATTTAACGACTTTCACATGAGCTACAAGAGACAGCGGCAATCCAAGATGGCGGAGCTAATTCTACATAAAATTCTACATAAAATAAATAACTTCAGGATTTGTGCCCTTATATTGTCTAAATGTTAGTGAGTAATAAGAATTATTAAATCTGAAAAGTCTGATTTTGTGACCAAATAGCATGTTTTGAGCATGCGCGAGACTCACATCGGGCAGCGACAAGGACCCGTCCACCCACATCACCAACCCCTGGACCCAGACCAAGGCCCAAGCCTCAGCGTCTGCCCCCTGTCCCCCCTAACCATCCCCCAGAAAGGAGGGCCATCACACGTAATGGACACAGACATCAATATAATCTCGTGTCTCGGCGTCTACCGGGGTGTCTGGTGCTGCTCGAAAATTGGCTGGTGGAGAGAGTGACATGTCTCGCTCATGGAGGGTGTGCCACACAGGCCTGTTATGCCACACACATGCAGACAGACACACACACACACACACACACACACACACACACACACACACACATTACCGCATGCACGCTGTCATCTCCTCGCTGAAGCCTGATAAATCAGAGGTGACACCTCTCGGCGCTTTGCCGCTCTCGTACGCCCTGTCTCCATGCAAATCAAGCAATGCGATGCAACGCAATGTTTGTGTGTGTGTGTGTGTGTGTGTGTGTGTGTGTGTGTGTGTGTGTGTGTTTAGAATGTCACACGTGTGTGCGTGTGTACGTGTGTATTGTGTGTGTGTTTGAGATGGCTGCGGCAACCAAAACCCCATCCCACACAAGCCTTCAAAGCCCACACACACACACACACACACACAGACAGGCATGCATATTTGCATTGCCCCCAGATGCCTCACAACGACCAAAACATTAAACGGCATTTAAAATATGACATGTTTTAGAAAGGAAAAAGAATGTCACGCATAAAAAGCAGAATTAATTTTTCACAATGTGTGCCCCAACATCTAAGTTGGATGAGGGGGAAAAAATGTACAGTTGTTCAGTGTGCGCAAAAAAAAAAAAAGTTGCGACTTTGGTGCTTCCTTTATTGTCTACGCCATATTTGCCAACAGGAAAACAGTGAAAAAGTCTCGTTTCATTATGAGTTGAGCTCTGTCTAGCACAGATGACACCCTGGTCATGACAGCCTGGATTCTGAGCAGCAACTCTAACATTCTGCTTTTTAATTAATAGCCCAGAGCCCAGTGTTAAAACTATAAACAAATATATAAATAAAAGGGCCCTCCGTGAAAAACCGAGGCCGTAAACAGACTGTTCCAAAAGTGCGGGGAGTCTGTTCCCCGACTCGACTTCGCCGCGTGCTTGTTTTTGATTACCCGTTTGCTGTGTTCTGCGACTCCTTCTGTCACAACGATTTCCTGAGCTACACTCAAAGCAAAAAAAAAAAAAACATGTCAAAGGTGGTTGCTATTTGGAGGCAAACACACAGTAAACTTAACCACAACTTGCTCGCACATACAGTATGTGGAACTCTGACAAATAAATAGGTATGAGGAATCCAAAAAGCTTTTCTGATAATAATTACCAGCAACTTATGATTATACGGGTTTCGGACTATAGTGAAAATATTCGCATAACATCGCTGCCCTAAGATGGCCGAGTCGGGGTGTTCACACAGGCAATGGGCTTGCCAGCACTAAGTGCGGCGCATCAGGAACTAATACACGCACCATTTCCCATGTGTTGTTTTTACGGCACGTGAAATCACGCCGCATGGACAGCCCCTCATCCCACGCTGCCTCGGCAATCCTCGCTGAAAGACATGTTCATGGCATCCACCTGCGGCATGCGTGCGTGTGTGGACAGAAATATAGGCCTAAGTCTCTTTTAATGTGCGCACATAAAACAGGATTTGTGCGGTGCGGTGTTGGGCGGTATTGGGTGGTGGTGCTGGTGCTGGTGCAGTGTGTGGTGGAGCTGGGCGCCACCCCAGGACTCGGGACTCCGACAGCAGGTCCGCCATGAGCTCCCATCTGTGCACCCACCCCGCCTCCACATCCCGCTCCAGCACTGTAAAAAAAAAACAACAAAAAAACACACACGCACACAACTCGATGGAGCCCAGACGAACCCACCCAACCCTCTCCGACAAAACCCAGAGACGGAGAGAGAGACGTGCCTTTTGTTCAGCAGGGGGGGGGGGCGGGAGGCTCCGTCAGCTCCAAAAACCCTACAAGACATCACGCGACCCGCAGGGGTGATGGCACCGGGTGGGCCTGGCACTCAATAGCAGGTCAGGGGACACCCTTGTTGCGTGTGCCCAGGGAAGTGTGGGTGGTGGTGGGGCTGGCCATGTGTGTGTGTGTGTGTGGGGGGTGGGGGCTGATGATCGGAGAACAGCACGGTCTGCCAGGGTGAGAGTGATGTTCCAGACACTCAATTAGTAACAGCAGGCCGAACGTGATGTAGAATAGCACGCAGGGAGAGCTGCTCGTACGGGTCCAGGCGCCTTAATGGGAGACAAATGACTGGGCAAAAGGAATTGATTATTCTGTCGACTGATGAGTTTTTCTCTCTCTCTCTCCCCTCTCTCCCCCTCTCTCTCCCCTCTCTCTCTCTCTCTCTCTCTCTCTCTCTCTCTCTTTTTTACAGTTACTTTGTCTTTCTGTCTTCAATTTCGCTTTCGCTCTCTGACACACGCTCACACACATGCTTGCTTTCTTGTCTGCACTAATCTTCACTTTGATACAGGATTAACGGTTTGATTGAAAGTGAGCAAGAGTGTAAGAGTGATTGTCAGTGTGTGTCGGGGTGTTTGTGTGTGTATGTGTGTGTGTATGTGTGTGTGTGTGTGTGTCGGCTTGTGTGTGTGTGTGTGTGTGTGTGTGTGTGTGTGTGTGTGTGTGTGTGTGTGTCGGCATGTGTGTGTGTGTAAGACAGTGCTAGCCTCACTACACCTCCTATGATGACCCCAACCTCAAAAGGTTCTTCACCAGCCCCAGACTAATCAACTTCCGTGGATTAGCGTCCTACCACTACAGAGGAAGAGAGAATGGCTGAAAGACGAGTGGAGATGGACTGGGAGAGAGAGCGAGAGAGAGAGGGAGGGAGAGAGAGAGAGAGGAAGAGACGGAGAGATGGAGAGAGTGATTCTTGACAAAGCAGCAGGGTGGAAGAAGCAAGCCCACCTGTGACTGGTTAGCAAAAAAAAAACAGTGGATGAGAAAAGCCCTCCACTCCCCCAACCCAACCTAAACAAAAAGGGTTTTGTAAAATGAGAAGAGGAAGGGATCCTTTAAATCCTCACTCAACACTCACTCCCTTTCCCCACCTGTCAATCACCCCCCCCCCCCTACACACACACACACACAAACCAAAAAAACAAAGAGTAAAAGAGTCGTTTTTTAAAGATCACACCAGAGCATGGCAAGCAGGCCTATCGGAAAAAAAGTGTGCATCTGAGGCTTTTATTAGATATGATGGTGAGTTTCACAGCTCTGTGACTAACGGAAACCCAATCCGCTGATTAGTCAGCAGTTTGACGTTATCTTAAGTTCCTTGTCAAAATTAATTTAGTGTGGGTGGGCTGTGCGCTCCAGGGGAGAGGAGAAGAGAAGAGTGGGAAGGGGGGTGGGGGGCAGGAAGGGATCCTTTTCAAATAAGCTCCAGCTTCAGTGAGCAACCATCCCCAACTGCACAGGAAACCAATCTCTACCCCCAATGCCATTATCAAACAGGCCTCTCCCCTCCCACACACACACACACACCAACTCACCCAACGCAGAGAGCCAAAGAACCACCTGAAAGTGGATACCCTCAACCACCTGCCCGTGGCTCCCTATCTAAGGCTTTCCTATCTTCATATCCTTCCAACCGCAAAGCAGCAAGACATTTGTCAGGACATTCACACACACACACACACACACACACACACACACACACGAGTGCACGTGTGGCACCCGATCGTGCATTAGATTGGCAAGTGCCTGCAGTTATCAGCAGTATGGCACTTCCCCTGCCAAAGTAACCTGAGGCCCCCTGTGCCCTCGACCCACACACACACACACACACACACACACACGGGCCAGCTTTATTCAGGGGGGCACGCAGGAAAAGTGTCCCATCTGAGGAAACCTAATGGATTACAGCATTTCAATTTGGGGCGAGCCAAGCCCGATGTCAACCTATCTTAATCTCCTCCAATTAGGAGCCGGCTCTTAGGCAAATGTCTGACATGGGAGAGCTGGGTGCATGCCAAGCAACCCTGACCCATAGAGAGGTTAAAGCCATGGGAGTAGGCAGCTGTAGCTCTCTCATACTCTCTCTCATACTCTCTCACTCTCTCTCTCTCTCACTCTCTCTCTCTCTCTCTCTCTCTCTCTCTCTCTCTCTCTCTCTCACTCTCTCTCACTCTCTCATTTCCTTTTCCTGTCCTTCGTTCCTTTTTTCCCCCTCCTTCCATAATTTGTCCCAGACACCACTAAGTGGCTTAGGCAGCAGGTGTAGTGTGTGACACTGGGCCCACCCGGGTGCGTTTTACCAATAGAGAGGGGGGGGGGCTGTGGCGGTGGTGGGGGATCTGTGAAGCGTTCCGAGCCTGAAAAGAAACCCAAGGCTGACTGACCAACACAATTGAGCATCACTCTCTCTTCCTCCTCTTTCCTCCCCTCTCCCCCCCTCTCTTTTTTTTCACACAATTTCCCATTATCCCCCTCTTTGTTCTTATAATGGCTATCCGTCTCCCATCTCCCCAAGAACACTAAATAAGCCTTTAATGCTTGGAAAGCAGAAAAATACCTCAGCCTTGGGTAATAAGCCTTGAATTACCCACCCAAGGGTTTTCATTTCAAGATGTGGAATCTTCAATTATTACTCTCTCCCCATTTTGCGGATGGAGGAGAGAAAAGAGAGGAGAGCGGTGCAGGATGAGAGGCCCGGCTCTAATGGCAACAGCAGTGGGCGGCTTTGTTCGGGCACAACACATTTAGCACAGCCTCGCACCTGACCGTCCACCTCCTCACAAACAGCACAAAGGGATAAAAGCATCATGGGGGAAAGAGGGAGAGAGAGAGGGAGAAAGATAGATTTATCCATCGCCTCTCTTCCCTCAAAAGGAAATGGAGAGAGAGAGAGAAGGACAGAGGGAGGGAGAGCGAGAGGTGCGATCTCAGCCCATGAGAGCTTCTCCTCTCCTCTGCCGTGAGGGCCCATGCTTCAGAGCGAGAGAGAAAGAGCAGAGAGAGAGAGGGAGGGAGAGAGGGAGGGTGGGAGGGGTTAGAGTGAGGGATATGAGAGAAAAGAGAAGACACAGAACAAAACAGAATGAGATAGAGATAGAGAGGGAGAGAGAGAGAGAGCTCTTTGGTCAGAGGTGTAATTTCCTGTTGAATTAGACCTTAAGAACAGGACGGCCTCCTCTGACCCCATGGCATGACATTGAGGAAAGTAAAAAGAAATCAGAGGAGCAGAGGACTCGGGTTCTCCTCCTCAGATCCCCTTCACCCCACACATGGCCCTTGCCTGTCTGATTACAAAGAGGCCTTCAGTCATGGAACAAAACTAAAACACAAGTAATGACACACTGTGTAGATTGTGACAAAACCAAAGCTTTCCTTTGACATGTTCCAACAGTAAAAAAAAAAACTATAGTTATTGTGGCAGTAGGGGGGGATTGAGCGGTCTCATCAAGGCTTTCTTGTCCTAAAGGTCTTACTTGTGGTGTAAAACTAGCTAATCGAATTTGCCAGTAGTTAATAAACTAGCTCTGGCTTTGCCCCTTTGCCCATCATTCCAATTAAGGCCCTCAAACTCTGAAAGCAGACTAGGACTGTGGTTAGCGAGATCTACTGACCTGCTGGCGTTGAGCTTTAGCTTCTCTTCCGTGTCTCGGAGGAGCTGCTGGATGTCCGCTTCTGTTGGCACGCCGGACAGCGGCAGGTCCGCTGCGATGTGGTCATACGGCAGGTCCCGCTGCCAGTCCATGCCTGGCTGGGCACTGCTGGGGCACAAGCGTATGGATCAGTGTGCGCCACTTTGACCAGGAAAGTGGATCCATGTCTCTGAAGAGAGGCTGCATTATACCTCTAAAGTTTGCAAACAACCCCAAAAAAAAAAAAAAAAAAGAAAACTGCCATTTTTGCCCATATAAGGAGATCTGGATGATGTGTATGCCCATATAAGGAGGCATGGTTCTCCTTATATGGGAAAAAATGGCAGTTGGGGTCCTTCTAGTAGGCAAACCAGAGGTCTATTTAGGGTTTGTTAAGAGGGAGGGGTTGACTAGTTATAATAGCCTCAATAACATCATATACTACAGTGCATACAATACAGAAGATGAATATTAATGTTCTCGCTAACAATTCTAAGCTAATTGATTCATCCTGCATATGAAACAAAGAGATGGCTCTGTGAACTGAACAGGTTTCCTGCTTCAAAATGCCCTCTCTGTGTCCCTC
The DNA here is from genome assembly GCF_017589495.1 of Alosa alosa. Lineage (NCBI taxonomy): Eukaryota > Metazoa > Chordata > Actinopteri > Clupeiformes > Clupeidae > Alosa > Alosa alosa. The sequence continues at coordinate 11,468,220 of NC_063212.1, forward strand.
CATCTTGTATTCTGGGTACGTGATGAAGAGCACTCGTGTACATTCAAGTCACAATAGGGGCAACTTTACGATAATTGCAAAGGGCAACCATCAGGGGAGCGAGAGAGGGACGCCGAGGAGTCAGGTGTCTGAAAATAAACACCGGTCAGCTCTTCACCTTGAACAAGAGGGTGGGCGGGCGAGAGTTGACTCGCCTCCTCCGGCACTACACCGCAATCCACGGCGTCAACAAGCTCCCGACGGCAGCCGCAAGAACCCCACCAACCACCACCACCACCACCATCCCACACCCACAAACATACACACACACACACACACACACACACAAACACAAACACACAAACACACACACACACACACAAACACACACACACACACACACACACACCTCCCATGTTATTCTGTGCAGGCGCCCGAGACATGCTATCAACGGCGTCATCACGAGTCAAGTGGGGAATAATGGAGAGTGTCAGTGTCAATTTGGCTCGGGCTGCCGCTCCTCTCCACCCCCACCCCCCCTTCATCTGGCCTGATTTTAATAATCCCCCGTCAAACTCCAAACAGCTCGCGATACCTCCCTGACACGACTGCCTTTTCGGCGTGCAGACAGAAATCTCAACATTAATTTAGCCCGCACAAAAGCGAAAGGCTGTCCAGCTGGACAAATATTATTTCCTTCACTTGACAGACTCCGCAGTTAAGCTTGTACTTTATTATTTCCTCTGTATTCTAAGCCCACCACCCCCTAACCACCATACCCCCCCCCACCCTTCCTCCACTTTCAGTGCACTGTCTGATGATGTGCGTCTGTGTGTGTGTGTGTGTGTGTGTGTGTGTGTGTGTGTGCATGGTGCGACTTCTGGAAGTGTGTCTGGGTTTTTCAATCATAGGATTAGACTCTACAGAGTGTAATTACACAGGAACTAGGGCTGTGTGTGTACTTTGTGGGAGTATGTGTGTGTGTGTATGTGCAGTGTGTGTGTGTGTGTGTGCGTGCGTGCGTGTGTACAGTGTGTGTGCATGCCAGTCTGTCTACTCGTCAGTCCCCGTGTATCACGTCTGTGTGTGTGTGTGTGTGTGTGTGTGTGTGTGTGTGTGTGTGTGTGTGTGTGTGCGTTCGTGTTTATGTTCTCACATATGCATCACAAAGGACGTGCATCAGCGCTTGCATCTGCTCACACTTGAGAGTAGTAGTAGTGTCAGGTTGGTGCCGTCACTTTCTGCGCACGGGGCCTAATTAAGGAGCTGCACTCTCCATCCTTCATTCTCTCCCTCCCTCCCTCCATCTCTCTCCCTCCCTCTCTTTATCTATTCTGAACTCTGATGTGCCAGGGCCCTGGTGGTTACAGCGACGCTGCCACACAGGGCTGAACTGGGGCAGACGGAGTCTCAGAACACTTAAGGAATGACTAGCAGCATCCTGCTGTCTGTGCTGTCTCTCCGACACATACTGCCTCCCTGCTTAAGGAGGCTTCTGAAGCACTTAGGAGTTGTCAGGTCAAACACAATCCTCCTCATAAAACGATACCACAGGTAATTATTTTCCAGACAACAAGGCAGAGGAGAGAGGAGACTCCAGTTCAATATTGAGGCCTAGCCTATTAGGCTACTTCAAAGTCGCCTTTCCTTAGGTTAACTGTCCTACACCATTGTTGTAAGGACATTGAAAATGTTACTGGGGTCAGAAAGTTTTTTTTTTTTTCCTACATGTTTTTTTTCTCTAATTATTTCCTGGACTTCATATATTTCAAATATAAAGTGATGCCATGTAGCATTAGATATGAAATGTCTATGACAAAATACCAGCAGAAGTGAAAAAGCCTAGTGCACATGAACTAAAGCAACAGCAAGGCTAAATATGTAATGAGAAAAATATGTATCTGAAAAACATTCATATTCCTTTGCTAGGATTTGTTGGGGTTTCCCCTCGTAATAGTTTTGTGTTCTCTTCCTTCCATTTTTGTTTGTTTGTTTATTTATTTGTTTAATTTGGCTAAATGTATTTTGTATACTGCATTTTGTGATTACACTTAATGCAAAGGACAGGTAAAGTTGTTCTGAATCCCAAACATTTAATTTATTTCAAGTCACTCTGCCCTTGAAAGAAGGTGAAAATTCCATCCTTTGCAGTATTGTTTTTATTTATTTATTTATTTATTTTATTTTATTCTATTCTTTTTTTTTTTTTTTTTGGGGGTTGGGGGGCGTTTTTTATATATATATAGAAGCTTGACAATAATTATTATAAGGGTTGCAAACTAAGGTACATTATTTTATGTTTTTATTTTTTTTTTCAACAAAACTGTCAGAGGCACTGTGAACTTCTTACCCCAAACTGAACTGTGCCCCATCAACACAACAAGGCAATTTATATCCAGCAAAAGATATTTTGAAAAATATCTTAATTACATAATGTACATACCACACAATACTTTTGGTTAACTTCAATCTAACATTTAATTGAAAACAACAATTAGGCCTAAGCATTTTAGGCCTATCATAGTATTGAACGGTTTGTTTGTAAAAGATAGACTACTATAAGCTGTGTCAAAGCAATTTTATGGCACAGTTTTAAAACGTAAATATTCAGAAAACAAACCAATATTAGCCTACCTTAGGCAGAAGATGATCAACAATGTTCTTCGGTTTCAGTGTTCAATCCATCACGGTTAGGGAGCCTGTATCCACAAGCACACCAAATATATAGACTACGTTTAATTTAGAAAGGACAGCTTTAACAAATTCATCGTTTGTCTGTAGTTTTTACGGAATCTCAAATGTAATGAAATGAAATGTCATGTCATGTCATGTCATGTCGTTTAATATCATACATAGGCTAGCGTTACAATCTAAATGCAACAAGTGGCTGTTTTAACGTGATGCCAGGAATGTTAGGCGGCAAACAGTTGCAATACAAATTTGTGAATAATTTCCGAAATGAGACAAAAGGAAAACGCATAACAGTTCTAGCCAACGTAACGCTGCGAAGACGTTGTGTTGAGATCAAAGAATATCGGGGGAAATTGTTTGGCTAATGTTACATTATCTCACTAGCAATAAGGGGGATGTTGGTTGGACAGCTATTTTGCCAGCTAACCCGTTAGCACAGCGCAAAACTTGATAGCTACCAATAATTGTATAGGCATGGGATTAGTCTACGTTTAGAGCAATACATTTCAAAGGCGCTGACCTCTGATGTGCCACCAGAAGGGTTTGTGACATTCGAGATTATGACACTCCTTCATGATGTTGATAATTAGCATCCTGCTACATTGTAACACGCTATTAAAATCCCTTTGCAACGCGTTAGCGTCTCTGACAACCAACCGGAAGCTTCGACTTGAAAACTTCCGTATCATGGAATGTTACAAATGTTTGACGTTCGTAGGTGTAGTACTATTTTAACTAACAACGCTAGACATAAACATCATGTCATAATTAATGTCATATCAACTATAACATTATTGTTTATATTTAGTTCGAGTGATCTGTGATTTATTTCGCGCCAAACTTAGTGGTAAGTGGGGTTTTCTTTTCAAAACATGAAAACACGTTCCCCTACAAGCTTGTAACAACCCATGCAAGGAGAGGTTCCTGGTGAATATTCTTCTCAAAGCTGCTCAGCTCAGGTAATGTTTAAAAAAAGTAATGTTTCATAAGTATTGTACATTTTTATCTAACTGATGTTAACATAATAGACAGTCTTAGAAAATGCACGCTGATGGCTATTAGTGAATCGTGTCGTGGTTGCGCCCAATACCCCGCATATTGGCAATATTTTGGCGCGCTGAAAGATTGAATTTGGGAGCATGCATGATCAAGTGGACATCAGCTCCGCATCCAGATTCCAGAAACGGTCGATTTTATAGTTTGCCCCGTTTAAGGTTCACCTTTGAGAGCGTAATCGTGGTGAGATTAGGTACGGTGTTAAGTGAAGTAGAATCGAAAGTGGAACTGTCAGTCACAAATAAGCTTTTTTAGCCTATGTTGCATGTCAAACAGAATGGATTGAGAAATGGTTTGCATGGCACATAAATTCTATGAGAACCATGTTACCCAACTATGATGATCATAGACATTTCACCTTCGTTCAGGAGAGAACTCCTGGAGTAGAACCACTGGAGTAAAATTGTCAGATCAGTCATCAGCATTCTTTTGCGTACACCCAAACAATTCCCTAGTGCTATTTTTAACGAGAAAGTTTACATGATGAATTACCCCATTCAGAAGGCTGCCTAATTTGGCATGATGACCAAACTCCTCCTGTTGTCATGAATAAGAGACCTGTGGATGATTTACAGTACATTTGGTAAGAGTTTGTATTCTGTAAACCAGAGAAAGAAACTTACTGAATACATTGCTATCTTAGATTTGTTGCACCACTAGAACTATTAGTTTCCCCTTATGCTGGCCTGGTAAATCCAGACTGGCTTGGTGGAATGGTTTTGCACTCACTTTTTGCCTTTGACCAAATGTAATCAATCATAGATAGATAGATAGATAGATAGATAGATAGATTATTGATCCCTAGGGGAAATTCAATCCTCATCAAAGACCTGTAAACAATCCAGATTTGAATAACCTGTAATTTAGCTAAATTTAAAAATACCATTCAACATAAGTTAAGCATACTGTATATGTTTGACACATAATTATCACTAGTTTAAGTCATTTGCATTAGCTGACTTGACTAGGGGTAAGACAAAAACAGCAGACAATACATGCATTTCTCCTGTGCAAAAGCATTTGCAAGATATTAAAAATAATTGTAATGTTCCTGGTATGATGTGAACAATTGTGACTAGATGAGGGGGCAGTCATGGCCTACTGGTTAGGGGCTTGGAAACGAAAGGTTGCCGGTTCGATCCCCGACCAGTGGGAACGGCTGATGTGCCCTTTAGCAAGGCACCTAACCCCTCACTGCTCCCCGAGCACCGCTGTAGCAAGGCAGCTCACTGCTCCGGGTTAGTGTGTGCTTCACCTCACTGTGTGTTCACTGTGTGCTCTGTATGTTCACTAATTCACGGATGGGTTGAAAGCTGATTTACATTTACATTTACATGATGTGGAAATTGAACTAGTAAATTCCAAATTGAGAAATGTACCAAAGTAACTGAGAAAATCTCTTTTGCTGGATACTTATGTCCCTGATAGGTAACAAGTTTTTATGTGTTTGTTTGAAATGTAGGCATGTCTGCTGTTGATGTCCCTGTGCAGCAATGTCCAGCAGAAAGCATATATTTCAGATATCAGGAATCAAAGATGCCCAAAGTAAAGGACAGCTGCTCCGTGCTATAAAGCAGCTGGATGGGACATACATTGGAGGTCCGGTGAGTGCTAGGCTATGTGCACATCCAAACTTAAACAGGGCCATGCCAAGTGGCCGTTCAGTGTGTGAGTAGTTGCAGTGTGTGAGTAGTTGCAGTGTGTGAGTAGGTGCAGTGTGTGAGTAGGTAGAGTGTATGTGTGTAGGTACAGTGTGTGAGGAGGTACAGTCTATGAATAGGTACAGTGTGTGTCAGTAGGTACAGTGTGTGAGAAGGTTCAGTGTGTGAGTAGGTGCAGTCTATGAATAAGTACAGTGTGTGTGAGTAGGTACAGTGGCCATGCCAAGTGGCCGTTCAGTGTGTGAGTAGGTGCAGTGCAGTTTTTTTTTTTTTTTGGTGCTACGATTTGATGTCATACTAACAATACATACAACACAGGAAAAACATCTCCTAGTCATTTGACAGGCAGAGTCCTTTTTTGTTTCATATTAACCTTGGTTCTTTATTCTTGGTTAATATGATATTAATATTAATATTTAAATAAAATTATCAGGAAGGTGATCAATAAATAACAAAACAGACCTGTGCATTACAATTTAAATTCATCACAGACACAAGATAAGATAGAGACAAGATAAGGAGGAAAAGATTTAGCAAGCTGAACTCACTCAGAGAGACTATAGGCCTACATACTATAGCAGTGAGCTCTTGAAAGTTTAAAAGGACCCGTGGCTGGGTCTATCCATTGACTACAGAAATGATTTTCCAGACTAATTAATATGATTATTTCCCCACGAGATTCATCCTTTCACAGATATAAAAATAGCATGTGGCGGCTTCATTGAAGGCGCTGCTGTACACCTGTGTCGCAGTTCATTCAGAGAAAGATGAAGAGTCAGTGATTAGCCCTGAGAAATGGCCCTAATTGGTTTCAAATTCGAGATGTATTTTTGACTCCATCATTTCGTCCTTGCCCTCAATTGCATCCAAATATAGTCGCAGACTTTTCTATGCAATAATTGAAATCCCTGCAGTCTTAGTGACACCGCAAAGATCTTGACCCTTTTTTTAATTTCTATGTTGGCTGCAGAGCAGTTGGAGACCTATGGGACTTGGCCTATTGCATTATCACTGGTGAAATAATGGTTATGCTTCTTCTGTTGTAGATTTACAGGGAAAGTATCACCCATCTGATAGTCTCCCAGGCTGTGCCCAGTGAAAAGTTCCTAGCAGCATGTGCTGGAGGTCAGTGACTGTTTTTGTGTTGTGTGTGTGTGTGTTTTAAATCTGTGATATTACTATTAGTGTAACAATAACAACGACAATAATAATAATAATATTATTAATTATTATTTATTATTATTATTGAAACAGAATGTTAAATGGACAGTTTTTGAATATTCATGAAACAATGCTTTGCCCAGATGTTAAAATGATGCTAAAATGTTTTTCTCATGCTTGTTCCTTAAAGTTTGGAAAAACTCTTGCTGTATGGGAACGAGAGAATATTAATTGATTCTGGTTCTCTTAGGGAAGTGGATTGTCACACCAGAATACCTGCTGGACAGCGTGAAGCTGAATGAATGGCTACCTGAGGTCCCTTATGAGGTGAACCTCTCGGTCCAAAGCCCTGGCCTCACCAACCCCGTGAAGGCATGGAGAGAGAAGGTGGCCAGAGGACTGGTGTCTGGGGCCTTCCAGGTCAAGTGTCTTATGTGTCTCAAACAGCTGACACAAATACGGTTTTATAAATGAACTGTCAGTTGATTCTATTAGTATTTATATTTATTGCTGTGTTAACATGTCCTTATCACACTGTACCTTGTTTACCTTGATTGTTTACCTTTTTTGTAAGTCACTTTGGATACAAGCGTCAGCTAAATGACTGAGTGTAAATGTAAAGGCTGTTTTTAATTTTGATTACTGACTTCAAAATGACATGTGCAGGACTGGGTGGTGCTGTTGAATGTGGTTGATTTCAAGCGGAGGGACATTATTAGCAGGTGAGTCAGGCCTTCTTTTAAGAGGCTTGCACTTTTTACACATACCTGTATCCTACCACAAAATATGCTACAGATAGTAATATAACGTGTTGACACTTTGAGTAAGCGAGCGACTGATGTTCTCCTTTCAGGATCCTTAACGCAGGCAGGGCTGTTGTGTACCTTGAGAAGCCCGCCTCAGTGCACATTACTCATGTGATAAACAGACATGTAGTGGAGGACACTCCTGACCTGGATGTTCCCTGTACATCTATGCGCCAGCTTGCTCTGCATTTATTCGGGGTCAGACATCTATTTCTGAAGCATCAAACAATGCTGCCCAATAATAATAATAATAATAATAATAATAATAATAATAATAATTATTATTATTATTATTATAATATACCCTTAATTTTGAATAGTTTGGTAGTGGACAACAAGTTTTCTTCAAACATATTGAGACCCATGTGTGCATCCTTTCACTGGTACTGTATGGTGTCATTCAGAAATCATTTGCTGGATTGAAATGGCCTGTCAATCAACCATGCAATCCCAGTGATGGGGACGCCGAAGACATAGATACCTCGTCTGAGAATGTGTTGGAGGAGGCAGAGAGGCTGGACTGCTCACTTGATGTAGGAGTGCTCTCAGGCCTGGAGAATACTCTGGAGGACTACATATTCAATGTGGAGGTGAGAAGAATTCTGTATTTATATTTACTTATCAGCAACTGCCACTACCATCAATGTTGATAGATAGATAGATGGATAGATAGATAGATAGATAGATAGATAGATAGATAGGTACTTTATTGATCCCCAAGGGGTAATGAATGATACATTACCGTATTCAATGAAGATAAATGTATCTTTTTTATCAGAATGGGAATTGATGATGGATTTTGATTTATACCACTTTTTGGGAAAAAAGAGTTTAAACCGTGTTGTACAGTGTAAAGGGCCATTCACACCAGGAGCAGTTGCTGCAACGATAACAGCAAATACAACAGTTTTAAGTGGTTGGTCTATATGGTTAATATGAATGACAACGCCCGCACCGCATACTATAATGATAATGACATGAAGAACGATATCAGGGATCTCTTTCAGAGCGACTTTATGATACAAAGATGACACAAAGGTGGCGGCCAATCAGAAACCATAACATTTTTCATTCATCAACATGAGGAAAGACTTTCCTTATTGTTGGTTGTTGTGGATGCTCATATTGTTAGAGTTACAATGTTTGTATAGTTCTTGTGTCTGGTGTGATTGGCCTTTAATGCAGTGCTTTTCCGTTTTCAGTACATCGGTTCATGACACTTTTTCCCATTTCCTCTTAGAAATTGAAGCAGAAGAGAAAGCTGCTTTACCCAGAGTTCCAGAGCTTCTACTTGTCTTGTCCTACCACTCAGGTACTTCATGCAGATCGGTATTAGCACACCCTCAACACAATGGTTAGCAGACCAGCAGTATAAGCACACATTTTTTCCCAGATAGTTCAGGTCATTCAATTTCCCCTCCTGTCATTTAAGCAGTGCTGTAGGGTGATTCGTTTGTCGAGGAAGAGTCATATCCGGGTCAGCTGACGTGAACAGGATGATGTGATTGGTGACTCTGATTGGCAGACCCATTTAAAAAGGCCCCTGCTGTCTGTTCGCTTGTGATTCAAGAGCCATTTGGAGGGAAAGGTGTTTTATCCTTTCTTCCTCTCCCATTCCCCCTTTCTGGAAAGTTCTCGGTAATCAGAGATGAAACCAGGAGGTGACTGACAGTTCCCCATGTTGACCCCCAGAAAGGCAATTCCACACGCGTGTCCACTCCATCTGGTCCTCTCGCTCTCTCTCTTTCTTTCTTTCTTTCTTTCTTTCTTTCTTTCTTTCTCTCCCCCTCTCTCTCACTTCCCTTCCTCGGGCCCTGTGTTATTGTTGTTGTTCTCCGCAGCGGGCCCCAGCGGATCTGAGGAACGTCCAGAGCCTACTGGACTGCGGCTTCTTCCCGCAGGCGCTGGAGGAGCTCCAGGCTTCGCTGCACCCCGGGGTGCTTCCTCCGGCCCAGCTCGTGCTCACGCTCATGCAGCACGCCCTGGACGTGAGTCCACAACACTGTACACACTACACACACACGGCACACAACACAACACAACACACCGCACACAACAGACTACACACATACACACACACACACACTACACACAACACACCACACCGCACACAACACATTTTGTGTTGATTCAATTATTTTTATTTCAGGCTAAATTCATAATAGCCATCACTTACTATGTCCCATTTAGCCATGCACTTAATGTTATAGCAGATGTCATCTATTCTTATGCCAAAATTCCTTCCCACATACATTATAGCTGCTACATGTATAAGAAGCCTTTTTTGTTGTATTTCTGTTTTTTTATATAAATTTTGTTTTTCATTCTATTCTTTAGCTTAGAACACTCTAAAGGTTGTACGATTGATATAAACTCTTTGTCTTGTCCGTGCTGTGTGCTGTATCGACCTAATTTCTCACCTAGGGCGCTGCAAAGCCATATACACTCAGCATGTTCCGCACAACCCTCCATAACATCCTGTGCATCAACTCTCTCTGGGGCTCGGCTTCCTATGTGAAGTACTTCCAGCAAATTCTGCAGTGTCCGAGGTGCAAGGCAGGCGTGTGGTCCCTCCTCAGTACGTCCTTCAGGTGAGCGGCTGGAGAGGTGGAAACACCAGACCAGAGACGGGTCATTTCATATCTCTTAGAAAGCTTGTGCAGGTCTGGACAGCTCGAATAGTATGGAATTATGAAACCTGGAAAAGTATAGGAATTTGGGTGAAAGTGTTTTTTATTTTATTTTTAAATCAGGAAGTTTTACTAATAGTAATACACATCAACATCACATCAACAGCTGAACAAAAATACACACTTATTTAATGAAACTAGAAAAGAGCATCCTTAACATTGTTAAAGAGAAAAAACATCAGTTTGGAGAAGGTCTGGAAAAAGTTAACACAGCAGCTTTACTACCCTGCTGAGTGGTCAGTAAAGTAGCGGGTATTGCTGCTATGGTAACGTGATACGTAGCTGACAAGGGTAATGTGTTGCTTAAAGAGCACATGTTCAGATTCAGAAAAAGCCATTCATTACAATTGCCTTCTTACAAATGTTAAGGGCTATTTTTCTTACTGTAGGGTCATGTCCTGCATGTATGTGATTGTTGTCCTGCATGTACTATATGTGATTGTTGTCCTGCTTGTCAGAGCTAGTGAGCGGAGCGAGGAGCCGGAGGATGGAATTTTGTTGGACAGGGAGCTTTTTAATGGGAGGCGGGTCTGATGCATGCCCAAATCCACCTAAGTCATCATAATGAAACTAAGATCATTACATTTCTCAACCGGCGGTCAGTGCCTAGCATTCAGGAATTCGCAGGCCTTAAAAGAAAGCTCCCCACACAAAAAGGATCACACATGAGGAAGACCTAAAAGGGTAACACGCTACACTAAAACACAGACATTAAAACTGTAAATAAAGACATTAACACACACAAACAACCCCCAGAGTTCTCCCCCGTATCCCAGAATGCATTGTCCCAGAGTCCGTAGCACTAGTCCAGCTTGCCGACGTTACAGTAAGTTCGTTGGGGATGAAGTCGCTAAATATTTTAGAAAGGAAACTGAAAGTCATAGGGCTTACAAGCGTACTATTCCTACAAAACAACTAGATACAAACAATGTAGAGCAAGAACAACTAGCCTATGTCGTGACACTGTTCCAGTGAGATTTATTTTGGAATTTAAGAAGACACATTTCGCGGAAACATTAGTGTGCTGCGGAGAGCAAAGGAAAACGTGAGCAATTTGAATCGCCTATGCTTTAAGTAAGGCTGAAGTAAAACTTGGACGCGAAACCTGTATTATTTAGGCAATTAATCGCACTGATCTCTTTAGTTTGAGGCTTATGTGTATGTTGCCAAGCTTGTTCGTTGTTGCACTGTCGGTGTTGCATTAGGCTATCTTTTACAATACATGTTCTATGAGTGACATTGCCGTTTCTCTTAGTTCTTTGGAATTTAAGTTTTGTAAGGTGACAATTCGGCTTGTAGATTATTTCTCCCTCTTTTAAATTGGAGCGAGCGTGGAGCGATTTCACTGGAGAGGGAGGATTTTGAAGTGGAGCGGGGAGCGAAATTGAGCGGAGCGGCCTGACGTGAATTTGAGCGGAGGAGCGGCTGAGTGAACAGCCACCTGAGCGAGGATCGGGATATTCGCACCGCTCAGCTCCGCTCACTAGCTCTGCTGCATGTATGTGATTGTTGTCCTGCATGTATTGTGATTGTTGTGATTGTTGTCCTTGTATGTGATTGTTGTTCACAGTGAATGCACTTTACAGCCCAAAACAAATTTCCCCTTGAGGGACAATAAAGTTTATCTTACAAGATTGAAAATCACTGTATTACCTGTATATCCTTATACTGTATATGCAATGTGATAAACATGTACCGGTAATGTGAAGAGGCTTTTTAAACTGTCCCAGATGTCCCAGATCATCCCAGTGCTGACATATGCTGTTGTTTGAAGTCGTTTGAGTTCAGGTGTGCTGTTTCGCTCGAGGGCTCTCTTTTTTTTTTTTTTTGTCAGGGTGTGCATGTCCGGTGCCGCTACCTGTCACTCACTACCAAGCCCCGCCCGCTCGGAGCTCATCAGCTTCCACTGCGACCTGCAGGAATTCATCCTCAGGCTGTTCCAGCTGGAGCTGCACGCTGTGAATTCTGGGTAAGCGCTGCGGGGGTGTCCCCAGCTCCCGCCGAGCGCACTGCTGTCCACTTCCTCTTCGTCTGCTTTTACTCTGTATGCAGTTTTCATGGTGGCTGGTGATATTGTTGTTTTGATGTTTTCATATTTTGTGTCACAAACAAAACCATAAGGTGTGAAAATGGCCTCAAATCTGTTCAAAATTCATGCTTCAAATGTCAAGGTCACGGCTCCGTTTGCCTTGGGAGGAGTGCATATCACACTACTGTACATACAAACACATTTTTTTCCTGTCTGACGGCCCGTCCGTATACCCCCCCTTCACGCCTAGCCTGACGACAACCATGCCGTGGTCCACGCTACTGGGCAACGTCTTCTGGACGGTGTGGGAGAGGTCGACTCTGAGCTCTAAGGCCGTGCAGCAGCTGGCCGAGCTGCTGGTGGAAGCATATCAGTGGGCCCAGTCCTGCACTGAGGTGGGTGTGTGTACACTCAACGCAGTGGTCACTGCATGCACAAGGTGTGACGTCACTGAGAGCCAATTAAGTTCAGTCTGCACATTGGCAGTGTATTATAAGCAGGGTTCTAAATTAACATCCGCCAACCCGCCAAATGCGGGTTAAAATTCATTTTGGCGGGTGTTAATAAAAACGTACTAGCCAGTTTGGCCGGTGATGCATGAGGCATGCCATGCATGATACATAAGGCTCTGTTTTCGGTCATATATCCCCCGGCAGTACTTCCTACATTTCCCATGACCACTGTGCCGTAATGCTACGTCGGCTGCACGCAGTTTGCAGTGAAACCAGTGCGAGAGACCATGGAAACGAACGGAGCGTCTTCCAGAAAACACAAGGAATTAGAAGAACGAACGGAGCCAGAGCAGGTAGCATAGACTGAAAGAGGAGGGAGTTAGCCAGTAAAGTAAAGGAAAAAGTGCATAACACAAATGCATAATGCATTACGAAATATTAAGGCAATTAACGCATTGTGTTTACCTATTTCCTTTGTGGAGGGCTGATGACATGTAACGGAGGCCGCAAAACCTGAAGCAGCAAGATTGTTTATTTTATTGTCTATGGAGTTAGCTGAAGATGGAACGTGAGGAGCTTGTAGGTGAAAATTTTCCGTTTTAAAAAGGTAGCCTGATCAGTTATCACCACCACCACACGCGATCACGCGACTAAAAGCGAGGGCACCAAGAGACAGAGGAGGGACCAACATTTAGCCAGTAAATAGTAGCTGTACTGCAAACTGTTTTTCACTCTTGTTAGAGAAAGTATACAATGTCAACATGCACCAACAGCATGTTACATAAAGATGATACTTTTTGGGTCCTCTCTATAAAGATCCAACTTGAACATAGGCCCTACTCCTTTTAATTGAGAACGTGTCTGAGTGTGCAGGAGAGGGAGAGAAAACGAGTGGCAGGTTCTAGCTGGCTTGTCATTGTTGATGATAATTGATATCTCCTTTTTATTAAGTTAAGATTAAACTAAATGCGACAGTGGTTGGGACAGACTTATGGGGGCGAGAATAGGAATGAAGCAGGGGATGAGGATATCAACAGAGAAATGGATAGATAGAGATCCCAAACATGAAGTGAAGTGCACTTTCTGTGTATATTTTGTGGTATGTATTCATGCCAACAATGTTAATACAATGACCAAATGCATTCAGTGACACTCATCTCATAAACTCATAATTCTCTTATTTTCACCGGAAAAAAAAATGGCTAATAGTAATTCTGATTGGCTAGTAACTTTAGAAAGTTACCAGCCACATTGGCTGGTGATCAAAAAAGTTAATTTAGAACTCTGATTATAAGCAGCCTAGCCTACACCAGGCACGTAACTGAGGCACTCTGTTTGCGTGGACTTCCACTACGATCAATGGAACTGGACATCAAATGGACATGATGGTGGCGCGTACATTAGACTAAATTAGACCAGTCCTCTAAAACTATTTTGAGTGCTCCAATTGCAGACCCATTGTAGCCCTGCTGTTAATGTTGTAAAAAGTATGAAAGGAAGAGTATGTGTGTATGTGTTTATGATGTATGAGGAACTATCTAGGATGTTTATTTGTATGAGTAACTACACCTGAGGAAAAAAAAGCATTTTCTGTGCCTGTTGCATGGAGAGTAACTAGTGCACGTCAGTGAGACGTCTTGAGACGTCTCCAGGTCAGCGGCAAGTGTTGCAGCTCTGCTCTGTGTCCTGTGGCCGCAGGTGGACGCTGTGCAGGGGCAGAGGCTGCTGTTGCGTCTGCAGGAGCTGCTGGAGGTGGTGGGGGAGTTCTGGTGTCAGGCCCACAGCACGCTCAACCGGCCGCTGGTGGACAAGGGTCTGCAGGAGCTGGGCGAGCACATTGCTATCCTCTGCTTGGGACAGGGGACAGGTGCGGTACTGGTCAAAATGTTGATGTGGGCAGCAGGACTTAAAATTCTCAGGCACTGTTCCTGAATAAAGGCATGAACTGGGCTATTCTAAAATAGGCAATTATATATGACAACTTCAAATATGTCTGATCACTTCAGACAATGACATTGCTTTAAGCCCTGTATGGAGATGGTTGAAGGGTGGGAAAGCAAAACGGTTCTTGTCAAATCTGGATTAGGTTTGCTGTGAACTATTTAGTTGTTGTTGCAGATGTGGCACCAGACTTCCTGTTGGAGCTCATTCCCAGCATGCTCTGCTCTCAGCTCCGCTTGGTCACGGCCGACGCCCTCTACCGCTTCGTCTGCCGCAGGAACGGCATTGCCACGGGAACGGAGGCTCTCTCTCTCAGGAAAATTGTAAGTCCCAGGTGACACCATTGCATTTTGGTTCCTCTTTTGTATAATATACAGTATGTATATATATTTATATATACTGTGTGTTTGTGCATGTGTTTTGTTTGTGTATGTTTGTGTTTGTGTGTGCGTGTTTGTATGTGTATACTGTGTATATATATATATATATATATATATATATATATATATATATATATATATATATATATATATATATATATATATTGATACATTGCATCAGTCAGTCAAGTGTAGCTTAACAGTAGCCAGGTGTCAGCCTGAATTGGCTTTGACCCAGAGAACCCCATCACCTGACACACCTGGCGCTGAAGGAAATGGGTGAACTCTTTTGTTTGGTCAAGAAGTCAAGAAACGCCTGGCGTAACTCAGAGAACCTAAAGGATACTGAAAGTATTGATTGGTTGTCTTCCCAATAAAGAGGTCTCTTACACAGAGGTAATAGACAAGCAACCCCTTGTTTGTCTCTTTCTCTGTCTGCCCCCTCCCCCTCCTCCTTTTATCACTCCCTTTTTTTTCACTGTCTTTCTTTTTTTCTCCCTGCTTGTCAGGTGTCCACCTATTTGAAGGCCCTGGGGAGTTTGTGTGCGCGTCGGCCTGCTCCTGACCCTTCGCCACGGCTGGGAGCTGAACCCACCCTCGCCAGCTGTGCCAGCCAGAAGCCAAGCGCAGGGTGGGCAGACACACACACACACACACACACACACACACATACAAACATACACACAGACACGTTCACACACTCACAGTTGCCGTGCTGTGGAGGGAGAAAGTGACCCGGGAGGCCTGCTGCCTGTCTGACTGGGCCCCCGCCATGGTCGATCAATAAGAGAGGGGGAGAGAGAGAGAGGGAGAGATAAAGAGATGGAAGGAGATGTAGGGAGAGAGGGATGAGGGGAGGGGTGAGAGGAGAGGGTCAGTAGCTCATGTGTGTGTGTCTTTGGGAGGAAACAGCAGGCAACCCAACAGGCGAGGCTCTGAGGGACATCCAACACTGGGCCATCCATGCGCTTCACTGACAGGTCTGCCAGTTGTGCTGAAATGTTTTCATTGACAACAAGTGAACCATGGCATGATCTGTTGCAGAAGTGTTGGGCCGCTGTTCGTCGATAGATAGGGGTGGGAGGGGAGGGGGCTGGACTTTACCCACCTCTCTTTCAGAGCGAACTAAGTCATTGGCTGAAGCGTTAGTGCCCTTATCAGGGACACATTGCTTTCAAATGGATTCTAATGAGGAGAACACTTCTCTCCCAGTTGTTGTCACGCCGGCACTAAGTGCCTTGATGGCTCGCTGACGGCAATGAGATCTCTAGCTAATATGGTGCTTAAGTCGCCGTCGGAATTCAGTCATTGTGTCATTAGACTTTACTCTAGCTCTTTACTCCACATCGACTCACAGAACAGTGACTGTAAATCTACTCTTTGTCAATACCATTTTTGTAAGCAGTCAACTCGGTCGAATGGAGCCACGGTGGCCTTCGTTATGTGTGGACAGACACGCACCCGTGTGCTGTGGGCCAGGCCAGAAGTGAAGCCCTAATTCTGAATGATAATCAGCGTTATGTTAGGGGTGTGTGTTTTTCTCCGACTCGTATGGTGTGAAGAGAAGCCTGTGCTTCAGATTGCATACACAAGCCCAATCAGTAGCGAAAGTGGTGGAGAGTCTCCTGCTAAAGCCTTCTTCCTCTGAAGTACGCCGGGACGAGTTCACAGGAAGCTTCCTCTGCCTCCTCGGTGCTGTCACTCCCATCTAGGTGGGCTGGAACATGCTTTTCAGCGCTAATGCGAAGTGTAGCGCATGTTTGTTTTAACGCGTGTGCGTCGCGTGTGTAATGCACTACAAAGGCGAGCGCTGCCTTGCTTCTGAGGAGGCCAATTACCAAGAAGGGGGATGTCTCTCTCTCTTTTTTTCTCTCACTTTCTCTCTCTCTCTCTCCCTCTCTCTCCCTCTCTCTCTCCCTCGGTGTCTGTTCCGTTGTCTCCTCCTTCGCGGGCGCGCTCATCCCTCAGGCTGTCAGAGCCCAGCTGACAGCCGCTAGCTATTAGCATGCCAGGCCGTACAAGCAGCCCTGTTCAATTATTTATTTATGTGTAAGCCATCCCATTGCTCTTGCTGGCAATGCAGCTGGATGATGACAGAGCCTGTGTTGGTGTTTTGGGCATCTTTCTTTTCGCACTTTTAAAAGGTGAACTCTTGACTTTACACTCCAGTTATTAGCCGGCTATTGGTTAATATTGCACAAAGCATAGTGTGGCCAGGCCATCGATTGTTCTGCATTCAATATGACTTTGTTCATGCCTCCTTTTCATATGTTGTTGCCTGGAAAAGCACTGTATCTTACAAGAACTGACTTTACGAGGAATCACAGCTTATTATGATAAACTGCAGTAGCTTGTTATTGTTGCTCTCTGCTATCTGCTCATTGAGAAATAAACGAAACGTGAATTTGTTGTCGGAGGCTTCCACCAGAATTTTGTCAAGAAATAAAACATTTTTTTGCAGTGTTATTTTTTCCAACACATGCTAGTTTGCGCCACTTAAGTGGCTGCTGCACTAACATGTGAATGTTGTTCTGTGCCAATGTAGTGAAGGGCAGAGTAGACATGCTGCATATTTTAACGGCACTCTTCCAAGTCCCATATGCTGTATCTATACTATGTCAGATGCACATTCACCCCAGCACTGCAGTACTGCCTCTATCAGCCCTCAGAGCCAGAGAGAGATGAGCGGAGAGAGAGAGAGAGAGGGAGAGAGAGAGAGAGCAAAGAGAGAGAGAGATGAGCAGAGAGAGAGAGAGAGAGAGAGAGAGAGATGAGGAGAGAGAGAGAGAGAGAGGGAGGTGAGCAAAGAGAGAGAGAGAGAGATGAGCGGAGAGAGAGAGAGAGAGGTGAGCAAAGAGAGAGAGAGATGAACAGAGAGAAAGAGGGGGATGAGCAGAGAGAGATGAACAGAAAAAGAAATATGAACAGAGAGATAGATGAACAGAGAGAGAGAGATGAACAGAAAAAGAAAAAGGGAGGTGAACAAAGAGAGAGAGAGATGTGCAGAGAAAGAGAGGGAGTTGAGCAGAGTGAGAGATATGAACGAAGAGAGAGAGGGATGAACAGAGAGAGGGAGAGAGTGAAGAGCAGAGGGGTGCAGCAGCATTGCACATCTCCACTTCTCCTCTCCACTCGGATAACAGGGGACCGTGTCTGAGGTCTATTGACTGCAGCAGGAGTCCATCCTGCCCAGCGGTAACATCTGGACTGTGAGGTTGTGCTGTCTTTTTGCATGAGGCTCTCTATCCCTTGCTTCATCCCCATTTTTTTATCCATCTCCGTCTCCATCCCTCCATCTCTGTCCTGAATGCTGTCTCCTGCCGGGGGGAGATTG
This sequence comes from Alosa alosa, assembly GCF_017589495.1. Classification (NCBI taxonomy): domain Eukaryota; kingdom Metazoa; phylum Chordata; class Actinopteri; order Clupeiformes; family Clupeidae; genus Alosa; species Alosa alosa. The sequence goes on from NC_063212.1 coordinate 11,486,400, forward strand.
GATGAAGCAGACTATTCACTCTTGTCCCTGCCACAGATCTGTGTCCTTGGTCTTGAACATCTGAGCTTCACATCCCAACGTACCTCTATTTGAAACCTGTCGGTTCTGCTTTGTAGAACCATGCAGGTTCCTTCATCGTGGCATTGTCAGGGAAGCACTTATAATGTTGAACCATTTTGTTTCAGTTTGCTAAGATCATGATTTACCACAGATTAGGTCCTCAACTGATTCCTAGTTGTAGGAATAATAATACTAACTTCTTATGTTTTGTATAAGTAATGGTTGCAATGCACAAAATATTGTTGCTATACAAATGTATGTATGTGTGTGTAGTAGTCTGACTTCAGTAAGTTAACGGAGATGCTTTTGTGTGTTAAGCAGGCTCAAAGGAGGTGTGTGTGTGTTTGGCCCAGGGAAAGAGAACACCCCACGTGGCTTAAACCGAGTGAATGCAGCAGGTGAGGATAACACGCGCACACACACACACACACACACACACACACACACACACACACACACACACACACACACACACACAGATACACATATACACACACGTGCATAATAACCACGCAAGTCCGTGGCCTTGCACTGTTGTACCCATTAATTATACACACACACACACTCTCACACCACACTCACACACCACACTCACAAGTATCTTTGTGTAAGTTTGTTTCTGTGTCTTTGGTGCTGTTGCACTATGGAAGTTTTATGTAAATTTTAGATGACAAATGAAATAAAACATGCTCACACAAAGCGGAGTATTTGAATAGAACAACAGCAAGCCTGCGGATTCCTTCGTTGTCTTTTTTCTTTCGTTTTCTGCGTCAAGGACCCAACCGTATCGCGGCGCATCGCACGTCTCGTTGCATTAAGAGGGTCAAAAACACCGGAACGTCAGCGACTCTGTGACTCCAGGCGCTGTCATTGAAATTCCTCGTCGCGGTGTTTGCTCACATTCCCCATGAGTGCATCTCTCCAACGATCACACACACACACACACACACACACACACACACACCTCATCCCCTCACCCAAAAAAAAGAAGATGAAGAAAAAACAGGAATGAAAACAAAAAAAGAAACACAAACACACCGATAACACAAACACACCGATAACACAAACACACCGATAACACAAACACGACCGTCGTCAGATCCCCAGTTTACGAATATTAAACAGGACCAATTAGGATTCTGCAGAGTAAGGGAGCGTGGATATTTGAAGTGTGTGTGTGTGTGTGTGTGTGGTGCGGGGGGGTGCTCCTGCAATTAGGCACACAGCACTCCCTGTGAACCCGCTGCGGTGTCAGGACTCATATTCTCCTCTCCATCAGACAGATCAGACAGAGGCCCTGCACCAGTGCTCAGGTCGGGCAGAGAGAGCGAGAGAGAGAGAGAGAAGGGAGGGAGGTGGGGTAGGTAGGCCTTGGCACCTTTAGACTGAGAGTGAGAGAGATGAAGAGAGAAAGGGGGAGAAAGAGGGATGAAGAGGAGAGAGAGGGAGAGGAGAGACTCAAGGCTGTGAGCTCTGCTGTGCTTCGCTGTGTGCATTCATCTATTTCTCTCCTCTCTCTCTCTCTCTCTCCTCTCCCTCTGTCTCCCATCCCCCTCGTTCTCTCCCTGTACTGATGCTGCTCCCGCCATTAATTTTTTATGATACTTCCACACAGACTTGGGCAATATAAATTCTAATCTATTTCCAGCCTCACACCGCATGTTGGATGGAGTGTGTGTGAGCGTGTGTGTGTGTGTGTGTGTGTGTGTGTGTGTGTGTGTGTGTGTGTGTGTGTGTGTGTGTGTGTGTGTGTGTGTGTGTGTGTGTGTGTGTGTGTGTGTGTGTGTGTGTGTGTGTGTGTGTGTGTGTGGCGTGCGGGCGTGTGTGTGCGTCAGGGCATGGGACTGTTTATGTAGTGCAGGAGGTATTTTATGCCTTGTTTTTGTCTTGTGTGGTGTCTTTTTTAGAGTGTGTTTCGGAGTGCCTTACCGGCGCAGCCTCATGCGATCCGTACTTGCCATTTGTTAAGTGCAGGTAGCTTCTCCCAATTGAGCTTTTCTGACGGACCTGCAGTTGCCAAGGTCTACCCGAGTATGTGTCGGAACATTTCTCTTTTTTTACCACAATACATCCCAGATTCCATAGAGTAAAAACAGCAAAAGCAATGCTGGCATTTTAATAACATGACATTTTTACCATTAAAAAAAACCCTGGGCCTCTCACTCGGTCAGTATGGAATGCCCTTTCCTCTAAGTGAACTTCCAAAGGCCAGTGGAGTTAATGAGTCTGTCTGAAACAAAAAAAATCCGGCCTGCTAAGATAGTGTTCTCTGAGAGCAAGGCATGTTCGGAGACATGTCCAAATCAAATATTTGTATAAAATTCTGCCTTCTAAAATGCCTTCAACATCAGCTGTCAGCTGTCGGTATCTTGGCAACGGTGTCCCAAAAATAAATAAACGGCGTTGCTATCTTGCTAGGCCGTCCGAGAAGCAAAGTTCATAGCTGGGACGTTGACGCGTGATACAGCAAGTGACTTGTCGGACAGTCGGAGTCAGCAAAGGCAGCTTGCAGCTGGCCTCTCCCGTTTCGGGCCGACCCAAAGTCACCACCAGCCAGGTCCCGAGCTAGCCGCCAGATGAGGCCTGAGGAAAAAGAGCAGGCCCGTGCGTCCACCTCCCCTACGGTGGAGCGCCGAGGGGAATTTATAGAAAAGGACAGGAGGGATTTATCCGTTCCGTGTCTGTAAATGCTGAGCATGCAATTACCCCTATAATGGCAACGTTGTGTCCAAATTGGAGGCATTAAAGTGATTTAACAGCGCCTAGATTGGGGCTGGCATTTGCGGGGATGTGTACACACTGGGAATTGTGGAATGTTTAATCACTCGTTTTTTAGAGCCTATTACCAGGACAGAGAGCTGGGGGGTGGGGGTACCACGTCAAAAGGCAGACATGCCAGACTGCCGAACAACTCATTAAAGTTACACTCATTTCATTTGTTGCTGTATTTATTTGGTAAGGTAAATATTGGGGTTAAATTAGCCTCCAAGAATACATATTTTTTTCAAAGACTCTGGGATCGGAGTTGAATTCACTGACGGTCCAGGGTTGCCTTCTGACCATGACTACATTACTGCAGCCTTTAAGTCTCCCACCCAGATTGGGCTCCCAGGACTGATCACGAATCGTTCTCCGCTTCCAAGGATCACTAAGAAAAGCTTTTTCTTCTCTTCCTTTTGATGTGCCCTGGAAGTGCTGTCCTTCGTTCCCTCTATCCTTCCCTCTTTCTCCCTTTCATTCTCTCTCTCTCTCTCTCTCTCTCTCTCTCTCTCTCTCTCTCTCTCTCTCTCTCTCTCTTTCCCCCCTCCTCTTTGTCCCTCTCTGCCACTCTGGGTTTTTATCAGGCTGGCCAAACCCCTACCCAGCGCGGCGTCCTGGGGAGAGCCAGTAAAGCGTTTATTAGTGGCTTTGCAGTGCCTGTATTATTCTGGCAAGCTCAGGACCACTCAGGCTTAGCCTTTAACTTTCCCCCTTTTAAGTGGCGTCACACATGAGAAGTGGGGCTGAGTGCTGTTAAATATATTCCCCCTTATTTCCCAACCTCCTATCAGGTGCGCAGACCAGAGGGAGCTGGAAGTGCAAGAGTTGGGGTTGGGGGGGGGGGGGTGGGAGGGTGGATGGGGGCAGCGAAGCCCTGATGCTGGTGCCATGTGCCGATGTGTCGCGTCACGTGGCCTTGATGCTGATGTCCAGTAGGGTATTTTGGACCTTTTGATCTGAAGAATCCTTTTCAGGCGGCTTTTTTTTGTGTCAGGGCTGTGTACCAGAACCCTCAACACCCCCTCCACACACACACACACACACAAATGGAACAATTATGGAACAGGAAGGCATTTCTCCCCCAGTTTGTCCTTGGTTTCTTTCTTTTTTGTGTGTGCTGCAATTACATGCAGAAATGCCTGTGAGAAAAGCCTTTTCTTTATCTCATCTTTTACGACTCCCCACCGCATGGGAGGGGGAGATATTAGGGGGTCAGTTTGTTTGATTCCTTTTGGTGTTCCCCTTTTGTTGAAACATCGTTGTCATGCTATTGGTGTTTGCTCTACCATAGGGGGACAATGAGTAGGACACACCCTAAATTTGTCTCTTTTTTTTTTTTTTTTCTTTTTTTGGCTGGTCGTCTCTCTCCCTCTCTCTCTCTCGTTCGCTCTTCCTGCCTCTCTCCATTGCTCTTCTCCTCTCACACCATTCTCGCGTAGGGGAGACACTCCTCCACCGCGCCTGCAAGCGAGACCAGGTGGACACCCTCCTGCACATCCTCGCTCATCCAGGGACAGACGTCAACGTTAAAGGTAAGTCTTTTTTGTGGTCTTTACATACATCCTGCTGTGTTTCTTGGCAAAGTTGGGAGGATAGATTCGCTGAATTGCGATTTTTCTTTTTTTTTTTTTTTTTCTATTTTGAAAAGGTGAGTGTGAGAAGGTGAGTGTGCGTCATCAGTGTAACCTTTAGATTAAATACAAAAGGGTGTGTCTTAAAGAAACCAGTGGGAAGGGATGGGGCCGTGCGTAGTGGCACAAAAAAAACGAAAGCCGCAGTCGTGCTTTTAACGTTCAAAATGGTCGTGACCTTCCAACTGTGTGCGACAGTGAATCGCACTAACAGTTCTTTCCGCTTATATTTAGCGAGCCCTCTTAACCTTCCTCCTTCTCTGAAGTCTATTTTCCAAAATTGTTACAGCAGGGTTTTGGCTGAAACATTTTGTAGGGTTTTCAACAAGCAAAACAACCCAGGACAAAACACAGCTTAGCATGTAGTGCTAGTGGAATCAGTTTTCCCTTCAACTACAGCAAGCCATATCTGTCATTGAGAATGAGGCCTTTGCTTATTAAATGGTGAATCGTAAAAAAAGACAACCCCTATGTTTTTCTTACATTTGGATTATAGTTTACTTTTATGTGTAATTGTATGTTTGTTGAGACTGGCACAGTATTCTGTCATACTCTGTGGCCAGTTATTGCCAAACATTGAGAGGAGGAGGTTGATGTTGCGTGCTCAGCAATGCTTGTTTTTACTGTATAGTGAAACCTAATGGTGGCTGTCCAATCACCCCATGTCACCGAAATGGTTTCTAACCATTGGTTAACCTGTTTATTCAAAAATACTTTGTGCAGTTGTAGTAGCAGTTAAAATGTTGTTCGTTTTTTTTTGAATGGCCGTGTCCGAACCCCGAACCCCAAACCCCACAGTGTCTTTATTTTGACTCTTGAGCTCCGTGTCTACCTTTACAGTATATTCCTGTGTATAAATACCATTAATAAATGACTAGTTATGTGCATATAGCTTATACATGTAGTTGTATGTATATATTCTCACACACTCACATGGTGGCTCTGTCGCTCTGTGCAGACTATGCGGGCTGGACGCCGCTGCATGAGGCCTGTAACCATGGCAGCAGTGCGTGCGTGAGAGCGCTGCTCCAGCACAGCCCCTCGCTGGACCTCAGCAGTCAGGTGGGCGGCGTGAGTCCACTGCACGACGCGCTGCTCAACGGACACGTGCTCATCGCCAAGATGCTCCTGCAGTATGGAGGTGGGTACAAGACCCCACGTAAAACACAGATGCTGTGTACACACACACATACACACACACACAACACACACACACGCACACACACATACACTCACATGCACACACATGCACACACTCCAACACACACACATACACACACATACACTCACATGCACACACATGCACACACTCCAACACACACACATACACACACATACACTCACATGCACACACATGCACACACTCCAACATACACACACGCACACACACACACAGATACTGTACTCTCTCACACACACACACACACACACACACACACACACACACACACACAAACACACACACCATTAAAATGTAGTATGGAGTTGAGTCTAACATACACACAGACATGCACTCTCAATCTCATGCAAGCACTCCTTCCATTAACTGCATTACACAGCATGCAGTGAGGAGCACAGATAGACAACAGGTAACATAAACATTTACTCATATATACTTACCCACCCACTCACACATCACACATCAGGTCATTAAGATGCTGTTACTTTGTGAATCACTCACATAACAAACTGGTTTCATTTATGCAGCCATGCTCATTCAAAATTGCTTTGCTGCTCTGGCCTGACAACATAATGTATGCATTATGTTCACATAAAACACACATACACACACACACACACACACACACACAATTTATTTCTGCAGTATGGAGGTAAATTTATTTCTTTCAATTTATTAATGATCACAAGGGTCACAGTTGTCAGATCACGAGGGTCATGCCGTCTTATGACCGTGGAGTTTTCCAGGAAGCCTGCTCTTTTCCAAAAAGTGACTGATCGGACAGGGATGTACTGTACCTTCAGCTTGGAGGTTTTCTTTGGCTCTTTGTCTTCCAATTTGCACTATCCTTCTGTTGGTCAGTCTGGTGTCAATGTTCCTCTTACAGCCACATCCAGCAAGGTTGGCTACAGCCCCACACACCTTATACTGCCCAATAACATGTTCAATGCCCAAGACAGATTTCTCTTAAGGAGACAATAAACATCAACTTTAACTTTATACTTTATAACATGTACAGCTGTAGTCACCGGACACATACATGAGAAAATTGCTTTGAATTTAATCACTTTTAAGGAAGAAATTAATGAGGCATTATTTCAATAATCTGTAAGGGTACCAACAAACTCATCCATGACTGTGTATTAAAGTGTGTATGTCAGGTTAAAAAAAATGTTTGATATATTAAATAATGTTTAGATGTCTGAGTGAAAATGAAATTATCATTAAAATTATTACTGTAATTGCCCTACAGTAAGCTTTAGAGCCATTTCTGTCAAGATCATATTTTCTAAACACAGCTGAGCTATGACGTCAGAAGAGGGATACATGCCAAGAAAGTTCTATTGAAGTATAGAGATATGGAGAGTTTTGAGTCTGAGGAGATTCTAAATCCCACTCAACCCTTTGATGGCCTACCAGTTTTGAGCCTCCTAGGTGTTTTGAGCCTCCTAGGTGTGAGGGATGAGGGAACAAACAAACATGAATAATTCCCATCAAATTAACATATTATCTGGTGTGAAGAGAACTAGTGGAAAGTTGGTCAGGTGTCTTGGCAAGTAGCCTAACTTGGCCAACGATAACAACAGTGTTAAAAAAAAACTTTTTAAAAAATCTCTCTCATCCACTTTCAATAAAGCCAACATAAAAGTTCAGAGGCTTTAAAATAGCAAACATGAAGAACAATTTGGAGGCATTACTTGATTCTAGCCAACGTTGTAAAATGCCTTCACAGAAATACCTTAAAAGTAGCCTACAGCCAACTGTATTATGTCACATGTAGTTGCTAGGCAATAAGCATGGTGTTCCATAGGTGCTGATAGGTTTATCACGTGCTAATGCAACTCTGAACTGTGCACCGGTCACCCTCACCGCCCAGCTGGGTCAGCCAGTGGCTCAGAGGGACATGTAGGTGATGCTGAGTGGGTTGATGTGTGCTTTTAGATGGGCTCTAGGCAGCCAGGCTGATGGGTGAGCTGTTTGAATTTCAAAGCGGTGCTTGTCACCTGTGCTTATCCTCTCTCGGCCCAACCCGCCGCTTTGATCTGCTCAAAGGCCAACAGGATCATCCATAATGTACACTCGAGATGTAAACATACCCACAATGCCGTGCTGCAGCACAGCCCTGCTCCAGGGTTGTGCGTACCCTTTTGTGAAGATGCTTTGTTGGAGGTGGTGTCTTACCTTGGAGGTGAGGGTGTTTTCTGAGATGGGGAGAATGAGACAAAAAAGATCAGCAACAGGCAATAAAAATACATTGTTTATGTTTGCGGAGGTGATTTTGTGTGTGTAGTGTGTGTTAATGATTCAGTAAGAACTCTGTGATCCTGTTTTGAAAAGAGTTTGGTAGCCCTAGGTAGGGTTCTGCAAAGTTTAACTCCACCCTTGCACTAAGCCTACTGCTCCCACTCGATCACTCATTCATCCTTTGTTTGTTCTTTTGGAAGAATTCAGCTAAAGAACGAAATGTATGGTTGAAATAACAACAACATGTTAATCCCTACCGATGTTATGAGTGGAAGCATGGCGTGCCTTTCCTGTTTTTGTAGGGTAAATGTTGAAACAGTACACTCACATTTAAGTGAGTGTGTTGTTTTCTCACTGGGTGTAAGGCCCTCATTGGGCTTTGGCTATACTAGCTGTTGTCAGTACTCAGTAGTGGAATTGTTTTAAGTGGCAGCCAAAAGAACTACTTTCTTTCATGAGCTTTGGATGTGTGCAACACAAGCTCTTTATGTTTGTTTGTCTTCGTCTCTTTTTTTTTTGTTGTTTCTTGGCCTTGTGGATTTTATGGACGCATCCGTTTTCTCGTATAAGGCTTCAAGCACGCGTGCCACGTGTTAACATCGCTCAAACGAGATGGAACGAGACGAGGCAGCGCTCGTGAAGTTGGCACGCCGGCGTCTTTTTTCGGCGAAAGACGAGGACGGGGAGGACATGTGACAGCGGAAATGTTCCCCCCGCACGCCGCGCTCTTTCGGCAGGCAGAGGCCGTTTGCCTGCCACTTGCCGACTGTTTTGTGCGCTTTGAAGTGAGTGTGGCGCGTGTCACAGTCTCAGGGTGGGGTACTCAAGACGTTTTGGCAATGTTGCGGGGAAATGCAGGAGACAGATGCTTCAACCCTCGTGGTTTTGGAATAATTTCACCGCCACCGGTGGGCACGCAAGCACTCAACTCACACAGCCTCCATTCTCTCCAATTAGCTTTATTTGGAGTTTCTCTCCTTGATGAGTATTCAAGAAAAGATCAATTGTATGAGATTCAAATTGAAAATGACCTTATTGAGGAGGGCACTGATTCTTTTGTTTCAAATAGACAGGTACCATCTCCTCTTGAATTGTTTTTAAATGAAACGACATTGTTATTTACAATTGTTATTTTGTTTCTATTCCAAGAACTAATGGAAGCCTACAGTGGAGAATGGGTTTGTTGCTGGCTTTGCTTCGGTTTATGTCTCAGACAGTGCAGCACTCAGAGGTAGCAGTGAGGCTAAACACTGACTGCTGACTTAGCAGGAGCTATAAACGACGAACAGCTCAATTAGAGCACCAAGATGAGGGCCGCCCTTCCCCCTGTAACATGAAATAATGATGCTGACCGGAGGGCGGGGGGGCTTCGGGGTGCAGGAGTCATGGGCAGGGAGAGGCCTTGTTGGCAGGGAAAGTGTGCCATGGCCCTGGGCAGTGCCTGGCTCCAGTGGTGCCCTCTCCTCCTCCAGGCTCCTAAGGGTGAAGAGGCAGCTGCTCAGTGATTTTTAAAGAGAGAGAGAGTGTGTGTGTGTGTGTGTGGGGGGTAACCTGCTTTAGTCTTCTCTCATAACATGGTCAGTTCAGCTGCCTCTTCCTCTGTAGATAGTAGTGAGTCTTATGTGCCCATGTATTACTTTGCCATTTGATTGACCAGAGTTTTGAAGGGGTTGGATACTACATGTTGCATGTGACCTCGACTGTTCCTTCTGAAACATGCGTTGACATCTTGTTCGCTGTTCTTGGTTGCTACGAGAACTGATCGGCTTATCTCTCAGGCACATTTGCTAATTATGTGTTATGTTACATTATGTTACATGATATCTCAGCAGCACAGAGTAACCTAAGGTTACCCTTTTAAAAAACAGTTAGCCTGCTTGGTCAGAAATAACGATGGTGGATTGTGGTGAAATTATGCATCAAATAATGAATAAACATGTTTTTTTTTTTTCATGTGTAGGCTATAGTATAGGTGCCAGATCATGACATAAAAAAAGAAAAGCTTGACAGTTTGTTCATTTGTGTGTGTGTGTGTGTGTGTGTGTCGGTGTCGGTTAAGCATTTAAAGTTTCTCTCCTGTGGCTAAAGTATGTCATCCCAACTATCCATGTTCATTCATATAAAGGCAGATGTACCTGATAACACACATGGACCTTGGTACCATGATGAGTGGAAAGAACCCATTCAGTACATTAGCTAAAATAAAGATGGACAAATTTGTGAAGTAATAGAAGTATTGTTTATTTCAAGTGCTTTATGTCTTTGCCACCTCTTTTTTTTCCTCTACATTAAAGACATAACTGCCCAGTCATTTCCCCCCCTACTGAAACATGCATTGATAGTGTCAGGTAGGAACACTCACATACTCACACTGCAGATTGTACTATCGCGGACCCCCGCTATGGTAATTTCACCAGAGAGCTGCTTTTAGACCCAGTGTATGGCTACCTGCAAATCCTACAATGTGTTTGGGATCTCCTGCGGTGGGAAACCATCGGTCAGTCACTGGTCAGACGTTTACAGTAGTGCCCCTTTCTTCCTGCTCTGCTCTATTCACTGGACTCTCAAGAGCAGAGGGTAGATGGAATGAAGGACAGCTCTCTGTTACTCTTCTCTCTCCCTCCCTCTCTCTCTCCCTCTCTCTATCTCTCCCTCTCTCTTTCTCTCTCTCTCTCTTTTTCTCTGACTGTTTTTTTCTCTCTAGCCCTGCCACCTCTACACTCTGCTATTTCTAGTCTTTGCCTGCCCTCTAAAGGCCAAAAGGGCTGCCTGCTGTGCTCCACTTCTCTGCTGCTGCTGCTGCTGCTGCTGTGTGTGTGTGTGTGTGTGTGTGTGTGTGTGTGTGTGTGTGTGGGCTGCTCTGTCAAGGCTGTCTGTTGTGGTGGTTGTCTGGGAGGTACACATATTCCCCTGCTGCTTCCCAAGAGAGAGAGAGAGCAGAGGAACGAAGGAAAAAGAGAGAGAGAGAGAGAAAGGAGAGGAACGAAGGAAAAAAGAGAGAGAGAGAGGGCAGCAGTGTGTGTGCATAATTAGCAGTGCTCTCATCAAGTCCCTCAGGTGTTTTGTTTATCTGAGGCACAGGGGTATCTGACACATCGCGCCAATACCTGGACTCACTTCAATCGCTCTCCGTGATGTGGGAGCCAATATCATATCAAGCCCTGGCCACTCTCACTCAAGGGGTCTGCCTGCCTGCCTGCCCGCCTCTGTGTGTGTTGGGAATGTGTGTGTGTGTGTGTGTCTGTGTGTGTGAGAGAGAGAGGCAAAGCACTGACAGATGTGTATTTCATGAGCCATTGTGAAGAATAGGCAGTGCTGATTCCATTGTCCTGGGGGAGGGAGATCGCCCTGCCACTTGCATTCATCAAGCTCTGCTGCTGGCGAGCAGTGGAGCAGAGAGGGTGAGGCAGAGAGAGAGAGAGAGGGAGGGAAAGAGAGAGAGAAAGAGAGAGAGAGAGTCCCCCACTGGACCCCCACATGCTTGTCAGCCACCCCCACCACCCACTCATCTCTGCCTTTGTCACATTCCAGGTTTCGGCCTGTCAGGCAGTTTGACACCATGGCGGTAGGGACCAGCGCGTCAGAGAGTGAGGGAGGGGGAGAGAGAGAGAGAGAGGGAGAGGAGGAGAGAAAGAAGAGAGAGAGGTGGGGGCAGAGAGTGCAGCCGCCTCCTTCCGAGCTGATGGGTGTGATTCGGGCCAGGGCCTCTTTTGCATGGCAGAGAGGGGAGGGGGAACCGGGGGAACCAAGGGAGAGGGGGAGCAAAAAAAAAAAAAAAAGCAAAAAGAAAAGAGAAAGAGAGAGAGAGAGAGAGGGGTGGTGGGGGGTTGCCCCAATACAACCCTGCGCCGATGCGCCGTTCTGATTTCCTGTATTTTAATAAGTCTACTGCAGTCGCTCGGCGGGCTGGGGAGGGAGGGCGCCGCTCAGCACCGTGCAGCGGAGCAGTTTGCTCTCTTCACACCTGACATACTTACCCCCCATCCCCTCCTGTCCCACCCCCACCCCACCTCCCCTTCCCACCCAGAGCCTCCGTCTAGGAAGGGTGCACTCAGTACAGCCATAGCCCAGGCACCACACAACAGACCACAAACTTTCATCACAGTTTTTCCTTAATTCCTAGCAGATGGATGTAGTCGACTCTACTGTAGGTACAAGAGAGAAAGCAGACGTGTATTAGATCTATCAAGTGCATTGCAGCATGACATAGTCCCCATCAAGTGCTGAGTTTGGGCGATGTGTGGCCTCGTGTACACTCTAGGAACATATTCGGAAGTGCTCTTGGCTAAACAACGTGTGGCGTCGTCAAACTAAATGTGGGCCTTTATGTTGAGCTCCATTAAACAATTGTGGGAAGGCCTGCACATTGTCTACAATGCATTACGACACAGCTACCAGGAGAATGGGGAACGAGTGTGAATGCATTAATCTGATTCACGCTCAATTCTGCTGCACGCTGTTAACATTTAGCATTTTCCAAAAGTTTTTTGTTGTGTTTTGTTTTTAGCGGCTTGAATGAATGTGAATTTGCTGTCATTAACGTCGACACAATATGTAGATGCAGCTGCTGTGGTGAGAATTTTTCTCATTCTGTAATGTCAGCTCGTTTTATATGACTGTTTCAATCCTCAGTGATGCTGTGTGATGCACTTCGCTAAGCTCTGTAATGTACAATTCATGACCAGAGAAGCTACATCATCGACGAAACATGAAGTGGTAGTTTGATTTCCTGTGGAAAGTCAAGTCATTTTATTTATTTTATTTTTTATTTTTTCAGCAATTTACCCCTTTTTTTCCTAGAGTGCTAAGAATTGTTTTGATGGAACTTGAAACAAACAAGACACTGCTAAGGGATTGGTTTGATTTAGCATCTAAAAAATGTGCTGGCATGTTTGAAGGACATCCTCATGAAATGAAGTGTGTGTGGGGGTCCATATGCCATTACATGTACAGTTCGCACACACACACACACACACACACAAACACACTTTGGTCCTTCAGGCAATTCATCATGAGACGCAAGACATGCATGAAGCAAATCAAGGATCCCTTCTCTATGGTGAAGGTTACGTAGAGTTCTCTGCCCCTGCTGATGAAAATTCTTGCCCACCTCAGGAATATCTGTGTTTGGCCCCTCGTCAACCGGAGGCTTGTTAAGTAGGGCACACACCTCTGTCGGAGCCCACCGACGACCCGGCCGAGGTCGACTCCCCTCCTTAGATGTTGAGGGCAAGGCTGAATCAGTCAGGACGAGGGCTGGGAGGGGGGGGGGGGGTTGTGATAACGACCTGAAACAAAGATCCCGTCCCCTGGCTCTTCTCCACTGACTCCCCATTGATCTGAGGTGGGCCGTTTGGCCATTAAGGACGGCTCTAACACTGACCTTGGCCCGCACCCTGACCCCCTCCTCCCCCTCGGGATAAGGAAAGTGCATGCAGATTCATCCATCAATTTATGCAGAAGGAGGCAAAGGACCTTCTCTCCCCATCCTACTGTGACTACGTTGACATCTGACTACACTTTGGATGTGTTAGGAGAGAGAGAGAGAGTTGGCTTGTGTGTGTTACGATATGTGTGCCTGTGGGTGTGTTTGTGTGAAAATAGAGTCTGACAGAGAAATTTGTTCTATTTCTCAGCACTCCTGACATTGAGGGGGAAGTGTTTGTTTTTTTTTGTTGTTGGTTTGTTTGTTTTTCTATTTATTTTTTTGCTGCGACACACACTCTAGCACCTTGACCTGGCTTTTTTTTGTCTAAGTTCAATTTTCTATTGGAGAACAACTTTAGCCGTCTAAAGGGAGTTGGGAAGGGGGAGGCTGCCTGAGTACCCACAGGCATTCAAGGTAGAATTCCTTGAGAGTTAAAAAGTGCCTCTAATGCTATAGAAAGTTGAGTGCTCAAGTGGAATCAAGTGTTGTGAGCCCACATAAATAATCTTGTGTGTGTGTGTGTGTGTGTGTGTGTGTGTGTGTGTGTGTGTGTGTGTGTGTGTGTGCGTGTGTGTGTGTGTGTGTGTGTGTGTGTGTGTGAAGAGCCCTTACTTCAAACTTGACTAACCAATCAGCCCAGAAGCTGTAGAACCAGTGTCTGTTTAAGTACTATTCTACTGTATCTCTCAGTTTGTGTGTGTATGTGGGCACAAGCACATGTATGCTGTGTTGAGAGTCAACAGTGAATAACAGAACAATGACTAAATTCCTGTATATTTTCAGTGCAGTTCCTGTAGACCCTTTCAATCTGTTGCCAGAGGATTTCAGGTTGAAATGTTCAAAAACCAACGCAGATACCTTGAAATGAAAATGGGAGGAAAAAGAAGAATGTTCTACAAAATGTCGACTTTAGAGCTTTCTGGAAATGTTGTTTTGTCCTGAAGTTACCATTCGCTCATTGTTGTTTGCTGTGCCACCAGAAATGCCTTAGGAAAGTGTGCTTGTTCATGCAGCTGAAAGAGTCTATGGCTGTGTCTCACACTGCATATTTCCACTTGCATTGTGCCAACTTTTCGATGGTTAGTATTGTCCCAATATCTGCACTATATACTTAAACTAAGTATTTGAAGTGTTCAAATAGACGGTTTGAGACCGAGCCTATTTGTGTATGGGACTGAGTAAATGTGTGCGTGCAGTGTGTGTGCCTGTGTTAAAACCTGCGTTAGTGTCCCTGACATTCCTACTCTTTATATGTGACGTGTCTTTCATGCAAAAAGGCTTTTTAATATGCTGATAATTATTAAAGGATTGTATGCAGAATCTACAGATATTTGTACTCGTATGAAGTAGTCCCAGTTTTTGATCATATTACACTTGCACCAGTTTGTTGTGAAGTTTAAAGCAAAGTAGGCAGTAGCAACATCTCGCTTAAAGTCCCCTTTTTCACATATAAATAGTAAAATATAGGTTTTGTGTTACTGACAGAGAAATTAGAAATACTTAGATAAATTAACTGTTGCCGTATGGCAACACCATGCAATAAATGTATGAAATGGTTTAGAGTACCATTACACTATTTGGATGTAGGACTTTACAAAGCTAAAGTACAACAGAATGCTGGTGTACCGTATGCTGGCTTGGCAGTGAGATGTATGGAACTAATTACTGAGCCACTGGCCACATTAACCATCAGTTTAGAACTAGCAATGGCAGTTTGTTTGATACATTAAGGAAAGACTCAATATCTTGCCTGAAACATGCATTATTTAGCCCAATTGTTGTGTCAACTATTGATACAAATTGACTTATGGGTAATGTAGTTTTTTTTTTCTTCAAGAGCCATTAATGCAAATCAATGTGTATGACGCCTGTCTCCTCAGGTTCCGCTCTTCTACAGCTTCGTGATAGCTTTGGCCGCACTCCCCTAGACCTGGTTCCCGCGGCAATGCTGCGGGAGGAGCTGCGGCGCTGCGCCACCGAAGGCGACTCGTCGGCCGCTACCGCCGTTGCCACCGTCCACGACGTGCAGGACCTCCCGCTGGTGGAGACGTGCTCGTGCCTGCTGGCCTGCCTGCTGCTCAGCTACCAGCAGGAGCGAGACCTGCCCGGCTGCAGTAGCCCACCTCTCCGCCTTCCCCCAGGGCGGGTCCGAACGCTGCTGCTGCTGTCCGCCGACCCCAGGGGCCGGGCGCTCGCCAGCGGGTGGGCCAACGCCAGGGCGGCACAGCTGGCCCACGACCTGGAGACCCTGCTGGGCATGGGGCGGCACGTGGGCGCCCTGGCCCCAGCGCTGAAGCGCTGCCAGGGGCCACACATACAGCTCCTCGTCCAGCTGCTGGAGGACCTGCAAGCCGAAGGACAGCAGCTGCTGGAGGGGGACGCTGCTGTTTGATTGGGCTGCACGGCCCTGAAGAGAGTGATAATGTTGCGTATTGTAGCATTGTTTTGCACAAGTTTAGCATAGTTTTGAAACCAATGTTGTACAGCAATTGTGTACAGTTACAGATACAAATAGAAGCAAACTTTCTGTATTTCATGTATGTATTAAAAAAAAAACAAGCTTTGAATATTTAATTTCTGAATAATTGGTCTTTCAGTAGTTGGTATTCTCACATTTTTTAACTTTTAACACAAGTGCTGCTATTTGTATTATCTGAAGACATAGAGTTCTTTGGGGCAGCCGTGGCCTACTGGTTAGCGCTTCGGACTGGTAACCGGAGCGTTGCCGGTTCGAACCCCGACCAGTAGGCACGGCTTAAGTGCCCTTGAGCAAGGCACCTAACCCCTAACTTCAAACTTCATCTGCACTGATTTTTAATTCATGTAAATATTCATTCAAATCTTTCTGAGTTTAGAAACCAAATGTTTTTTTAAAGAAACAACAGGACATCCAGAACAAAATAAACTCAAAATGCTGATGCTTCACTTCACATCTATTAGTGTTAAACGTGATGACCAGTTGTTATGGTGAATTCCACATTCAGACATCACTGAACATTGACTAGGCTAAAACAAACCACTAAAAGCTGATTATACGGAACATCTTGGCATTTATCAGTCCTGCTGGAGCATCCTCCCAGCCCTCTAGACTCTCCTTCCTCTCACACGGAGGGGCCCTCTGCTCCAGAGCTTCACCTCAGCCGTGACTCTCATGCTGGGGCCCCAGCTCGGTCCGTCAGCAGCTGGCTGTGATGTGTGAGGTCCCGGCAGTGGTGGAGGACAGAGATGGAGTGAGCTCATCTGTGCGCCATGTGGGGTGAGGGATGAGAGAAAGCTCCCTACCCCCCACCCTCCCTGCTGCCCCCCACCCCTCCCCACTGCCCCCCACCCCTCCCCACCTCCAACCCACCCATCGGCTCTGACACTTGGGCCCAGCAGGTTAAAGGCGCCTGCAAAGGAGAGGGAGACTGAGAAGCCGCCCCTGACATGAAGGATAGGCCGTTTCCTGAGCGCGCCCCCTTTTTTTAACTTCAGAGACAGCCAGGAGAAGGAGTGGATGGCGTTTATGTAGGTGTGTGTATGTGGAGGGGGGCTACAAGACGTGTAAGAGAAGGAGAGTATGGCTTTTGTGTGTATGGGTGTGTATAAGTGTGTGTGTGTGTGTGTGGATGAAGAAGAGGGATGGCGTGGAGGGCTCGAGCCCGACAGAGAGGTAAGCTTAGAACCTGTGGTGCGAGCGGCGGTCGGCAGGCTGTCAGGCGGAGAGCAATGGCCGGTCACCGGGGCTAATTAATAACGCCGAGAACGCTCTTGACCTGTTTTTCGGTGCGAGGGGGTGATTAGCGCAGACAGGCCCGACCGATGGGGCGCTCCTGCCTCCCGCTGCTGAGGCTGAAGAACAAGACGAACCAGCCTCCATCGCTCCCTCCCACACACACACACATGCACGCACCCCATATTGAATAACAGCAGGGATCAGACAACACAGGGGACACCCCAGACTAATAAATGACAGGGGCCACAGAGAAGAGGGTGGGCAGGGGGGGGTCGAACCCCCCCACCCCCTCCTCGCCACAATGGGTGAAACATGTTCCCTTCATCATCCTGTGTGTGGTGTATGTCTCTGGGTGTGCTTGCTTGGGTTTGGTTATTAAAGACGGGTCATACTCCTCCAGGCTTTTCAGAGTGTATACATGCAGGAGGTATGTTTATCAAAGGTGCAGGTCCTGCTCGTCTTGGAGCAGAGGGATTTTGGGTGCACAGTGAGGAGGATGAAACACACGTATGTGTGGACACAGACCAGTGGAAAGCTAAATGCAGGAAAATCGTTTGAGCAAGAGGGACAGGCTTTGAAGGTCTCGGTTTTCTCCGGGTAGACAGCGACTTCCCTTCCTGAGATATCCATTCTCCAATTAAAGGAGTCAAATTCAAAAGGAAAGCGTGACGACAGACTGTGGGGGGGTTAATTTATTCTTCATCCTTTTGTTAAGCCCTTGTTTTTGTATATTTTACGGTAGATATAATTTGCTTTACAGTATGTGTCACCATTTGAGCCTGTTCTTTGTCGATCAGCATAAAAAAGACCTTCAATACGCTGATTGATGCTGCAGATGTTGATGTCCTAAAAATTATGGTAGGAGTTTTAGTGATGTATATTTGTGAAACCTATGAAATAAATTCATAAAACAAGTAAACAGTAAGTTGATTACACTCAAGCAAGAGGCCACCCAAATAAACATGTCAGAAAATGAACACAGGTCAATAAAAAATATTTAATATTTTTCCTCTACTTTTTTCAAAATTTGCAGACATAACAACCGGTGCAATTTGTTGATACTCCATTGATAGATCTTATTCATTACCCTTTATATATCCATTTCTGCCCTTTGAAATCTTATTGGTCAGCAACTGGGAGTATGATGATGTCACAGGCAACACAGCAGGCTCAAATCCATACAAAGGACACACAAACATCTATACAACAATTGAAAACATTTGACCATTTACAAGCATGTACAATACACCGATAAATTATCAAGTGTCTCATTTACACAATTAAGAAAGAAAGGAAATCGATAAATAAGTTTAAAAGTGTTGCAAATGAAAGTGCTTACTCTGCTTGCATTTTTACAGATACATCACATTCTCTATGTAGGCCTATATCCATTTCTCTTCTATTTCATCATAAATTGACTTTGGTTTGCTTGCAAACACAGCATGGACGTCTTTAAAATGTTTAAATAAATAAAAAAAAAATAAAAACAGCTAGAGACGAGAGCGTTGGGATGCTAAACGCCGCACAATACTTACCCACCACAGACATTTTCGAAACTTATTTTATACACGTACACATTCAGCCTTTAACAGATCTCTCTAAAGCTGTTGCACAGAGAGGATTTAGAATGAATTGCTGAGCTAACAGGGTGTATGGTGCTTTAACGAGGAGCAAAACTGGCTTGGCCTTTGAGACAGAGTCCCCATGTTTACTCGAACGAGTGAAATTCTCTCCCCAACACCCGCCCTCCTTCGATCCTTGTGAGGGGCTTTGAGCTGCATAGGGAGCAGTCTTAGATGGACGGAGTTCTGGACTCTCCCCGAGCAGAGAGCCCTGGACCCAGTCACAACTCTTTCCCCAACACACAGACATGACCTCGGAGAAGGAGGGAGTTGGGTGGGGGGGGCTGGGCACTAGGCGCTGGGGGGCTGAGGGGAGCGAACGAGGGGAAAAAATCGACAGTTTCCCTCTTTTGTCTCGATGTTGACGCAGACGATGCAGCAAAAAACTGCAGTGAAGAGCTACACACACACACACACACACACACACACACACACAATACACAATACAACAGTGCCAAGCAACCAGACTCTCTCACACATCCTAAAAGAGAGATCAAAGTTGAGTGCTGGGCAAAGGAGGTGGGGCAGATGGGGAGAGAGAACACTGCCCTCAGGCGAAAACGAGTGAGAGAGAGAAAAGAGAGAGAGAGAGAGAGACAGAGCGAGAAAGAAAGAGAGAGAAAGAGAAAGAAAGAGAAAGAGAGAGAGAGAGAGAGAGAGAGGGAGCAGAGAGAGAGAGAGAGAGAGAGAAAGAGAGAGAGAGAGGACGCTGATGCCCACTGAAGTGGTACAAGTGGAAATGAGAGCAAGGGAGCAGGCAGAGCAGGCAGCCTTTCAAATGAGATTACAGCTGGGCTCGCGGGCAGCCTGGTGTTTGCGTCTGCATGTGGGGACATCTCTATCAGCGACATTGCACCACAAGCAGCAAGCCCACAGGAGGGGGGGGGCATCGTTTGATGCCTGATGAAGGCTCTGAAATACGGCCGATGGGTCTATGTCATCACAAGGGGGCTGCCGTTGTAACAATCTCTCTCTCTCTCTTTCCATCTCTCTCTCTCTCCATCTCTCAGAGGGCAGGCTCTGCACTGGCCGTTTTGTCTGTTTAACCCACGAGCAGAGCAAAGAGACACACAGAGGGGTTGGCACACGAGTGGGAGCGCTTGAGCGGTAAATGTCAACGCTGGCTGGAGCACGAGGACCTCTAAGGCTATTGTGTTCATGCAGGGCTCCAAAAAAGACCAAAGACTGGCATTCTCCACTACAAAATAAAGAGCACGCAGCACAATAGTGTAGATTCATCAAAGTCAAATGTAAAAACAGATGTTCAGTCCAGTGCAGTGCGTTATGCCTATTCTTTTTTTTTGTTTGTTTTTGTAAACCAAAATGAATTCTAAAAGAGAAAGAATCCATGGCATCTTTTAAAAAAAAAGTATTCTGATGATTATAATCTGAACATGGCAAATCAAACACATTGACATCAGAGCATCCAACATGTTGGTAATTGAGACCAAGTGCATGTGAGGATGTCTTCAGTCAAACAAACACTCGCAATGACCAAGTAGCATCTCACCACTGGAATTATGGCTGTTAAAACTGTCCACGTCATTGTGTGGAGTTGCGTGGCATCCAACCACCATGGACCGTATGAGAGCTGCCATCATGACAACAAAGAGAAAAGTGGTCCTGTTGTTTTACAACGGCAATTTGACTTCCATTTGTACAAAACAGGGGGCCAAACGATGAGAGAGGTGGAGGGGAGACAGGAGAAAAGGAAGACAAAAGTTCTCTTCTCTCAGTCCACTGCAGCTCTTCTCGTCCTTCGTTGCTCTCTCCTCTCCTTGGCAAAGTGCTGCTGAGAAAGACTCCGCAGGAGGAGGGTCACGTGGGAGTCGGGGGCGCCGGGGGTGGCGGGAAAGCGGCTATCCTGGGTTATTTTTCTTTCTTTTATTTGGGCTATGACCGGGCTCCGGTTTCAGCTCTCGATACTGCACCTGTTAAAATACACACACACACACACACACACACACACACACACACACACACACACAGACACACACGCACACACACACACACACACACAGACACACACACACACACACACACACACACACACACACGTACAGGAGTCATCATCAGGTGCATATTGACTGTGCTGTGATAGCATGGGAACGTTCTCCTCATCTGTTGGAGAGAAGGGCCTGGGGGCTCGGACTAACAAACAGAGCAGGGCTTGGCTCCTCACACATCTTTGGGGGAGGAGAGACAGCTATGCAGACAAGAAACTGATACTACTCCACCATATCCTGGATGTCTACTTACAGTCACCTCTGCATGAGGATGCCTGAATCACTCTCACAAGCAAGAATGCGTAATGTCTCTGTAATGTTATCAGTACGAATAGAGCTGTCATCGTGCAAAATCTGCTTTCCAAAAAATGGTATGATGCAGAAGAGATTAAGACCATGAAAACACTTCTTTCAAGTGCCTTCTACCAGGCAGGCTTCTTGTGTCATTATGCCTGACAGGTTGAAACATATTTCTCCATGAGTGAATAAATCTTCCTGGCTCCCTTAGATAAATCTGCAACTTCTGTTAGAGATCACAAAAATGACATTTCACAAAAAAAAGAAATACTCTTATAATACTCACTAAACAGAATCATTCCACGTACCACCTCCCCAAAGTCTAAGTAATAGAGTAAAAATGTAACAACTAGTGTCATGTCTTGTTACTCAATTGAAAATAGATGAGCAGAGATAAGGGGATGGATTTACAAAATGCTTAACACAGTAGTAAATTCTCAAGAGTGACAAGACTGGCCTCGTTGACACCAGAACCTTCTCAACTGAGATTGAGAGTGGGTCTGGAAAAGGTTCATTGACTTATGACTTCCAGCAGGGGCGTAACTAGCAGTGAAATTAAACTAAATTGGTGCATTAAACTCTTATCAGAATTGCAGTAATCTTGTAAACGAAGGTTTTAAATGCAGTTGTTTACTCAATTCCCCAAAAAAATCAGGCCGGATTTGCGGTTGTAATTGCGTGCCCAGGTTTTTGGAACATTGAAAAATGGGCGTCAATGGTCTCTTGGCCAGACGGACCTGCAGAGCACATCCCAAATTTGCCAAAGGTTCATATAGGTATTCACAGGCATGACAAGACTGCTTAGGGATAGTATACTACAAATGACTGCTTAGGTATAGTGCACTACAAAAGACTGCTTAAGTATGGTGTACTATAGTGTACAGTGTAAAAGAAAAGCTTATCTCTATTTATCACAAGTCCAAAATCAACACATTTCATTTAATCCACAGCAATCTGACACATGGATGAATGGACTTCCCAAATCCAGTGAATGACAACCAAAAGTCTAAGAATATGTGCAGTGAGTACTGTTAGTCTCTGTTTAGTGTGAACAGACATAAACAGCACGTCTAATCTGCAGGAGAGACAAAACACTGCTCAAGTAAGCATGGAGACCTTTTCCAGAAAGGTTAAGGAAAGGGCATGTTGGAGATTTGCTCCGCTGCTCAACAACATCTTCCATGGAGCAGATTTCATTTTAATCAGCTTTTTCTCCCCCAAACACCCCCCCTCCTTTCTCGGTCCTCGCCACAACAGTTCAAAGTTGGCTGCTGAGCAAGTGTGGACACACACACACACACACAAACACACACACACACACACACAAAAACCAGACATTGTGTAACCTCTCCTCTCCCTCAAATCCAGCATAATGAATGAGCACCGGAAAGATGGGCTAATGCATTAGGCACGGATCCTGGATCCTGCCGCAGACAGAGCTGGTCACTTGTTGGTTGAAGGGGTGGAGGTCTGGGAAGGGGATGGGGGGTGGGCAGGCTCAAACCGGTCTGGCTGGCCCCTGGGGCCAGAAGAGGAGCATGGGGGGACCGACTTAACCTGGCGGAGGAACAGGGACGCGGGGAGGTGAGGCTGGGAAGGAGAGATAAACGGTTGGTGACCGGTCTGAGTCTCCGAGCTGGCCCTAACCCACCAGCAACCCTGCCCGGGCCAGATTACACACTGCAGCCCACAGGGGAGGAGGGGGGCAGAGAGAATAGAGAATCCATGGACTCAACAGCAAACAGGCCACATTACAAAAAGGAAAGTTAAAAGAGTCCCACTTGGTAAAAAAAAAATTGAATAAGATCAGACTAAAAAAAATTGTTCTGTTTTGGAACAAACACAGACGGCTTTCATTTTGATAAGCTTTATGCAAAGGCAGTAGTGACAAAGAGTAATCAACACAAACAAACATAATCTCTGTCTGGCCAAGACTTGAGTCTCATTTACATACCTCTCTCTCTCTCTCTCTCTCTCTCTCTCTCTCTCTCTCTTACTCTCATTGGGATCAGTACCTTCAATAAGAAGTAAACAAGAGTCCCTGTTTTATGTCAGACCCAATGAGCAACTCACATCCCTCCCACTTTTTGGGATTGGCAGGAACATGACATTAACAACCAATCAATATGGTTTTCTGCAGTATAGAGCTGGTGAGATTTCATTGCACCTCTCAGTACAAAGAAACACTGGTGTTTTTTCAAATTAATTAAAAAAAAAAACATATTTACTGCAAATAAATGTGATGTCCAATTTTTTTTTGTAAAATTGCCTCTGTCTCAGCCTTTACTTGTCATACTGTTATACTAAATAGCTTAGAAATGGTGCATTACCTTGAGGAGTACATTTGTGGACATCAAATAGTAGAAAATCTCATGGAATATCCGCACACTAGCTCCTCTGGGAAGACGCCCCCCTTCTCTGTGAGCTAGTGTGTGGCTATTCCTTGAGATTTTCTACGGCAATACTTTGAATTTTACTTCAAATGGTACATTAACAAGCTTCAAATGAGTGCTCAATATTATGAGTTGAAGTTATGTGAACGTTTTACGACGTAAAGCCAGTCATGGATTAGACTGTCACACCACTGACGTCATCTGGGGGAGTCCCATAAGAGCCGTGGCTTAAAATGGCCGATGCTGACATCGCATCAACCATTAGCATCAATCAGTACTGAACATGACGTGCAGCCTTTGTTGGAGTGGGAGGGAGAGACAAAGAGAGTTATGGGACTTTGTCAGACAGAGCACAATGCCCACTCCCCCTGTGCCCACATCACAGATGTGCATCACATGTGTTTCAGAGCAAACATAACATGCTGAGGACGCTGTCTGATAGAATTCTACCCCACTCTTAATGCCCCATCATCATATCCCTCCTTGTCATGGAAAGTGCCTCTGCATAAATGCTCTTCTTACCCCATCAGAGCAAGCAGTGGAGAAACATGCTGGACATCTGAGGTCATTTCTTTAATTGGTCACTGGGATTTTTTCACATACTGCAGTGGCCACAAGAATTACACAGGCATACTGTATATTTCACTAGTGTATGGCAATCAGGTTCCAACAGGCCTTATGCAAAGCATAGCACATACTAACATAAACTCACTAGTCAGACACCTTTCACCTATCGTAAAAGGTGGTGTACACATTAGCTTTTTACGAGACAACGGGTGATTATTAGGAATTTTGCGGTGGTTTCATCATAGACCGTTTAAAATTGGTATCCCAAAAACCAGAAGCCTGTGAAGAAAAAGTTTGTGAGCGGGAACGGAGTGGCGTCTATCAATGCTACCAGAGAGTGACAACGCCGGGGAACAGAAGCTTCCAGAAAGGAAAAACAATAAAAGCTCAATCAAAGAGCTCACTCAGACGGGCCCCTTCAGTCGTCATGGGCTCCATTACCATTTACAGGTGACAGTTACGCCAGCCGGCATGGTGAGATACACACTCACCTCCTTTTAATAAAGCAAAGCTGTCCCAGGAAAGATAATGCTGCGCGCTAGTTAAAGGGAAGAGGGGTGGAAAAAAACAGGAGGAAGACGCCCCCCCACCCCTCCAAAAACAATGAAATAAAATAATAATAGTGGAAGACAAGAAAAATGGAGTAAGAGGGGGAAGAGGGTTTTGTTTTTTTCAGAAAAGTGACTATGGTGAGATAGCAATTTGGTTCTTTTAAAAGGAAGGTGGAGGGGAAAAAAGTAGAAAGTGCACAAAGTGAACATTCACCAGAGACTGGTGGGTAAAGACCTTTTGTCGCTCAAAGGCTGTTCCTCCCTTGTTTTTCCTCTCTCTCTCTCTCACACACACACACACACACACACACACACACACACACACACACACACAGACAGACACACACACACACATACACTCTTACCCTCTCTCTCTCCCTCTCGCTCTCTCGTGTTGACAGTTGCCTTGGCAAAAAAAGGCACGCTTTGAAGTGAGCGCGCGAAGCGGAGGGGGCGCGTCGAGCGGCTCGTTTAAGTGGTGTCAGAAGCCGTCCCGGGACCCGCCACCATCTCCGCTGTCGTCCCCGCCGTTAACGGGGATTCTGGGATTGAAGCGGGCTAGGGCGGCAAGGCGGGAGCAAGCAAATATAAATAAGTCAATGAAAGCGCGAACATTTTTAATGATACTATGCTATGCTGTTTAAAGAGCAAGAACCGGGGAAAGGAGAGGAGAGAGAGAGAGAGAGAGAGAGAGAGAGAGAGAGAGAGAGAGAGAGAGAGAGAAAAACTTCATCTCTAGTGACACCTAACCTAGCATTAGGGATATTATATGATACCGGCGCAACAAAGAGAGCAACAAGAAAAAAAACACACACTCCCACAGACGAGAGAAGCCATCTTTACCCGTCTATTGTTCAGAGAGCAAAGCGTGTCAAGGAGGAGGAGAGAGAGAGAGAGGCTGGTAAGAAAGCACATGCATAAGAGATGTGGAGGAAAGTTTCTCTGCCCCAAAAGTTTGCGAGCGTAGCTGTTGCGCTAATTGCTTGTTTAAACTCGAAAAATTGAGACCTCCAGCTCTGTTTGGGAGAGGAGTCTTTGATGCTCGGCACCAGCAGTCATCGCTCGAGCACCCCAGCACCCCGACGCTCTGACCTGTTTAGCTTCTCTCTGCGCGTCTCTCTGAAGTACACAGAGTGTGTTGTTGTTGTTGTTTTTTTCCCTTTCTCCTCTCCCCTCTCTCTCCCTCTCGCACGTTCAATACCTTTTTGTTCTTTTTTTCATGGGGAAAGACTTTTTTAAAGTGATATAGAAGAGAGAAAAATGTTCCGCCGTGTTTTGCAGGTGTAGCACTAGAAGGTGCACCGTGTCTGGACCATTACCAAGTGCCCCGGTGGAGCCAACTCATTGGTTAGCATGATCAGAACCGTGTGTTCTGGAATGATGTCAACGCCTGGGGTTACATGTACACGTTTGGAAACGTGGGCCTCGCTTGTTTGGTCATTCCACATTCCACAATATTCAAATGAAGCCATGTTTTCTTCTTTTTTTTTTTTTTTTTTTTTCAAGCCTTAAACCAACAATATTCTATCACATCTGTGCTTATCCACACACAGAGAAAACACACTCACACACATACTGAGAGAGAGAGAGAGAGAGAGAGAGAGAGAGAGAGAGAGGGGGAAAGGTAAAAAGTTTTAGCACCCTCTCACAAAGGCAGGGCGCGCCTGTGTGCCCATGCTCTCTGCGTGGCTGCCCTCCATATAAAAAAGTCATTAGAAAGTCATCAGGCGCAGCGGCTCCGAGGCACATCCAAAACCAACTGCTGCTGCGCCGCCGCCACAGAGAGGGAGAGGAG
Source organism: Alosa alosa (assembly GCF_017589495.1). Classification (NCBI taxonomy): domain Eukaryota; kingdom Metazoa; phylum Chordata; class Actinopteri; order Clupeiformes; family Clupeidae; genus Alosa; species Alosa alosa. The sequence goes on from NC_063212.1 coordinate 11,512,649, forward strand.
AGGAGAGGAGAGAGTGAAGAGAAGAGAGAAAAGGAGGAGAGGAGAGGGAGAAGAGAAGAGAGGATGAGGGTGAGAAGAGAGAGAAGAGAGGAAGAGAGGAGAGGAGAGGAGGAAAGGGAGAAAAGAAGAGAGGAGAAGAGAGGATGAGGGAGAAGAGAGGGAGAAGAGTGGAGCCGGCCC
>NC_063212.1:11527828-11537828 GCF_017589495.1 Alosa alosa
TCTCTCTCTCTCGCTCCCTCCCTCTCCCTCTCTCACTCTCTCTCACACACTCTTTCTCTCTCTCTCTTACACACACACACACACACAATTCACTCTCTTTGGCTACACCATTCTCATCCACTAAAAAAACTCTTGTTACCTGAGGACACGCATAGCAAATCACAAGCTCAATAGCCCCAAAACAAGTTTTCAGTCACAGTTTTTAAAGTATTAAAAAATAATCCCCAGCGCTCTCTTTAGTCCAATTACATACTAGCACACAGCTATCGGCCCAATCATCCCCAAACCCGCGCTGCTTGGCAGGTCTGTTCTGCCATATGCTATCTCCTGATAAGCCTTACTGTAATGCTAGATTCCCACAGACATAATTGTGTGTGAATTGGGATTTTTTTTTTTTAAAGCATTTCACGGAGCTAAGAGGTTAGCTGTGTTTTTTCTCTCTAATGTGGCCCCTGATTGAGACAGAGAGAGAGAGGGAGAGAGAGACAGAGAGAGAGAGAGAGACAGATAGAGAGAGAATGAGTGCAAGTGAGTGAGAGTGAGACAGAAAAAGGGAGAAAGAGAGGGAGAGAGAGAGGGAGAGAGAGAGAGGGAGAGAGAGACAGGGAGAGAGAGACAGGGAGAGAGAAAAAGCAAGCTGGCTGTGAAATCGGTAGCAGGTGATTAGGGCTGTTGTCAGGCCCAGGGGTCATGGAAACGAGTTTGTCGCTATGTGCCACCCCGGGCACTGACACTGCGATACAGCTGCGGTTAATACCCAGCATGCACCTGTCAAGCCATCGATAAAACCCTGCGCTGCTATCAGACAGCCACAGATGCTCACTTTAGCCCTCTAGATGGCTGATTACTGTGAGCAAACGCTCCTGCAAACAAGATTGGAGACTCTATTCACCATTTTCCCCACAGATTTCCATCTCTGCTAAATAGCATAGCAACGATTAAAGATATTTCTTACCCTCTTTTCTTTTTAAAATAAACAAATTATCATTTTGTTATTATTATGATTGTTGTTTTCTTCTTTTAAAAAAGAACAACTCACTGTTTTTTTTTTTTTTTTTAAAATTGTGGTAACAATACCTTTTCATACAAAGAGCTTTAGATCCCACTGAGTACAAATACAGTGTTATGGTATCTCTCTCTTTCTTCATCTCCTTGGTATGCTAACTGAGGCTATTACAGGACAAACTATGGGAATGGGCCTTACCACATGTTAATCACAATGTATTTCTTACATTAGTGACGAGACCAGCATGTTTACACACAGTACAGAGGAAACACTCCATTCGGATTGCATACGGACATAAAACAGATGTCAGAGAACCCACAGAGGTGTGTGTGTGTGTGTGTGTGTGTGTAAGCCCATGAGCGCAACATGATTGCTGCATGTATCTTATCTAGCGCGTCTCTTCCCAGGGCACTCTGAGCGTTACTCCAGTGCCCAGCCAAGCGTGCCGGCTTAATCTCTGCTCTTCTTCACCCTTTCAATGCCTGCGGCACAAACACATAAACACACACACACGGCGTGTCACACACACCACACACACACACACACACACACACACACACACACACACACACACACACACACACACAAACAAACAAACAAAGCCTGGCACCCGGACACAAACATGCTGCAGATCTCACAAACTCTAAATACCAGTTTCTAGGTAAGCCAAGGCAGGCCTCATCATATAGGTATGACAGCGTCACCCTCAGACACACACACACACACACACACACACACACACGGTAGATAAGGTATAGAGCCTATCATCATAAGCTAAGCCTGGGGGGATAAGGTCTTGTCAGAAATGCTCTTTCTAAATGGCAAATCCAATTACATCTCCACCTATTTTACCCCTGGATTCAACACACGGTTTAGGATTGCAGCTAGAATGTTGACACTGGGCAAACACGACATGAGACATCAACATTGAACAGCGTAATGCAATCAACATCTAAATCACGAATCCTAGAACAACAAAAGAATTCATTAAGGATAAATAATTAAGGATCAAGCTAGATTGAGGGTTGATTAGGACTGGAAATGCTTTCGTCTCTATCTATATAGGTATATCGATATTCACAGGAGTCAAGGTTATATTTTTCAAAGCATGAATCTTCCGTCTGATAAAGCTGCATTCACCACAATCCATTCTGAATGAGAACATCACTGTGGTTTTACATCATGCACCGCATGGCAGACATGCCTGCTAATGCAGTCATTACCAACGCCATAATTATCCTCCACAGCCTCGGCTAGGGCTTCTGTTTACGTTTTGTGTGTGTGTGTGTGTGTTCTGTTGTGTTCCGTTGTGTTGTGCTGTTGGTGGCGGATGCGCTAAAGGCGGGAGGGCCCCCGGAGGACGGCAGGCGGGGGAAGGCTGGCGAACACGACGCAGACAGCAGCTCCCACAATGCCACCTGCTTGCCAGACGACGGCGGGGGAGGAGGAGCTAACAGCTAGCGCGCTAACACCGGAGGTGTTTGATGTGTGGAGCGTAAAGCGCACGGTCCCTCTCAGCACCATTCTTGCCTTCAAGGTCCCTCATTGTTCTGTGCTTAAGCACCAGTCCCCCCCAAGTGGAGGACAGGTAGATCTGAGGCGGCGCCGTCTACACGAGGAAAACAACATTTGCCGCCTGCTAACGGCCGCTAACAGGCTTTGGAACGCCAGCAGAAATCGCCTGCGCAACATTTGCTCCAATTCAAACCAGCGAGCACATCAATAATTACAAGGAGGCGGAGAAGTGTAAAAGTGTAAAGTGGCTCTTTATGTTTTTTCTCTTTTTTCCTTCTTTTCTTTCTTTCTCTTTCTTTTCTTTTTTCTATGCTCCCTCTCCAGGTGCTCGTCCCCATCAATTAGCTGTACCTACAGACCTCTCATTGAGAGTAAGTGACTAATATGGCCGTAGCCTCTGAAGAAAGACACTTTTCACGATTGCCCAATGGGTCCCGCTAAGTGGGAACACATGGTGGGGCTCGGGGGCCTTGAGCTTGCCAGGGGTCCTCTGCCCCCAATGGAAAACAGGTGGAGCACGTTTTGGTCATGTAATACCCCATTTAGCCCCCGGAGCAAAGGTTATCCAGCTAATAGCTGCCTCGTGGTGCGTCGAGAAGGGGGTGTGGACACGGCCAAGACTCTACATCTGGGACACATTGTGCATACTTGCAACATATGCTTCAGGTTCAATTAAAATGAGGCCTTGGCACATTTATGAATCTGCTTTTCCTCTCTTTTCCTTTTTCGTCTGCTTCCACAACTATTTATCTGCCTTTCTCTTTCTATACCTTTTCTCTCTCTCTCTCTCTCTCTCTCTCTCTCTCTCTCTCTCTTTCTCCTTAACTTCTCTCTCTCTCGGGACTAACCTTTAATATTTTACTTGAATCCCGGGACTAACCAAAGTTCCCAAATAACGAGGGAGAAAAAGTCAGCTTAGCACTGGAGAGGTTGAATGGAATTCAAGACAAATTTGTTCACCTCCTCATGCTGGGAGCCGCGCTGGCGTGGGGCCAAGGATGAGTTTCAGATGAGCGAGAGGGACACGCTCGAGGCAAGGCGAGGCCGAGGAAACGCTCAGGAGAGTTACCCAAGAAGTAAAGTTGAAGGATGTTGAGGAGGAAAGACAAATATCACTCTTTTTTTGCACAGAGACAGCAATAAGAGGTTTCAGAAAGAAGAAAAAAAAAGTGTGGTCTTTGTGGTGATTTAACTAGCTGTGATTATAATATCCGAATTCACTGTGATGACGGGTCTGTCCCAATGTGGAGTCATAATTGTCGAGCTGCTGGTCACAGGATGCATTTTTGTCATTTTAAATCGGAGAATCCTTTCTGATGATCTAAGCCTCAGCCGAATGGAAATGAAAGCAAAGGGACGAGGGAAATCAACCTTTAGCAGATTGGGATGAGGGGGGATTTTCTTCAACTCCAATTGCCGTTCTGTCATCACCATGAAGGCGCATGGAATGTGAACAACCAGAGTCTCCTTCCAGTGGGGGGGAAGTTTAATCAATGTGGACAGGGAGCAAAATTTGCTTTTCTAAACCTCTGACCTCAAACTCACACTCTTTTATATTCAAGGGGCTTAGGGCAAGGCTGGGTTTCAATAACATGGATGACAAAACTGAAGAAAAAAAAATCCCGGGCCTATATAATTTTCCAGGGATCAAGTTGCTTTTTATGAAAAATGTCTTGCTTGTTCAATTATCATGGCGAAACTGCCCCATTTGCAACGGCTGAAATGCCTCATTTGTCGGAGTTACGCAAAATAAACGAGGCTAGGACATTGAGGCGATTGTAAAGTTAACACGATTAGGATCAAATTTGCACTACAGGTAAAGCTTGGTTACAGTCCACTTTCTAGAACAAACAAGCACCAGCAACAGCACAGAAACCTTACAGAAGAGCCTCCCTGGGGGAAAGCCATTTTTACATGGCAAAAGCGTTTGGTGTTCATTTAATCATTTTGTCCAGGTGGTACTAATAAAACACAGTAACAACAAGCTGAGGGGTGGTTTCAATTTTATTAACGCAAGATCAAGGCGGAACTTCTACAACGGTAACATATCCCTGTCAATTACTCGTGATTAAAATCTTCACAAGGCCTTACAATAACTGTCTGATTCCTCATTAAGAACAAAGAGAGACACCTGTTGCTAAAAGAGCAAAGCGCTTTCTAAATGGGTATAAGCCAGATGCATTTGTAACTCAACGTTTTTTTTTTTTTTTCATTTCGATTCTCTGCAGAATCTCTGGTATGCTCCCTCTTGATTCCCTCTTGCCCTAAGGCGTACTGTAGCTCTTTTCGCTCAGTAATGACTTAGCTTCCACCTTGAGTCTGCTTCATCTCCTGCGTTCCTCTGAGAGCTACCGCGCGATCCGACCAAACAAAAACAAACTGCCAGCAGTACAAAGAAACACGCCACAACGTCTTCATCATTCCAACTGTGGCCCTTTCCATCCTCTCGCACAGTTCAGGGAGAGACAAAGTTTCTGGCCTATGGGGGCTGGTTTGTGAGCCAGTGTGCATGCAAGCATTCGGCCTTTCTTTCTTTCCCCTCTCTCTCTGTTCGCTGTCTCTGTCTAATGAGCATTCCCCCCACGGCCATTTGAATACAATTAATTGCACTTCAAAGTCCCAGAGAAATATCAGAGGCTCAACACACTCGAGGCCCGCGGGCGGCCTTATTTATGAGTGTGCGATTCACCTTTATTCTGAGGTAGGGAGGCAACAGCTCAATCACACGGGTTACCAGCGGCGGCGAGACGGAGACAGACCGGGGCTTCACGAGGAGGAAGAGAAAAAGAGAGGAAGAGGGAGGGAGAGAGAGGAAGGGAGAGATAGAGAGATAAGAGAGATGGAGAGGGAGAGAGTAAAGGAGAGAGAGAAGGAAAGTGAGAGAGACAGAGGGGGAGAGAGAGAGAGGGAGAGAGAGAAGGAGAGAGAGCGAGAGCACTAGCCAGCAGACATTACTCGGCACTTTGAGGTGTGGAAGAGCTGCCCCTACTCTCCCCGAACATGAAAGAGCCCTTCAGATGTCAAGGAGAGAGGAAAGACCCACTTTGTCGGCAGGGAATGAGCCAAGCAGACTGAGACAAGGCTCTTAAGAGTACTCATCAACATGGAAAACACACACGCACAAACACACACACAAGGACAAATACTACTCACAGACTTGTCAAGCAGGTGTAGGGGTGTCAGTTTGTGAATGTTTCAGGGTTTTTGTGTGTGTGTGTGTGTGTGTGTGTGTGTGTGTGTGTGTGAAAGTTGGGGATTTATATGTTTTTGAAAACGTTCAAGCCTGTCCACTGAGAATTGAAATACTTACCTTGTCGTCTTTGTCATAGTCTTCATCTTCGTCCTCCAGCAAGTCCTCCACATCTTGCTAGTGGGAGGGAAATAGAGAAAAATAAATGTACCAGTAATTACATACTCTTATATGAAATGATAAAAGTAAATGTATTCATGTACTTTTATCATTATATACTGTACTGTATATGAAATGTTTTGGAAAGTAACTTTATACAAATCTTCTCAAGGTTTCTCAAGGTCTCACAAATCTTCTCAAGGCTTCTCAAGCTGAATAGCTTTTATAAGAGCTTTGGTGAATACTCATCCTTTACTTGCCATGCCTCCATACCTACCCCACACACGTGTCCTTGAATTCCAATACACTCTATTATTACGCTAGCTATAGTCTTTCACAAAAAGCTATAGGGCAATTGTCTGATTTATCCATCTAGAAAAATATGTCATTCCTTTTTTCGAAGGATGCTACATTATGCTCATATATTTCTTTATTAGTAAAGGGCACAAAAACAAACTTGTGTTAATGCAATTATTGCTTTTTCAAAAAGAATAAAATCTTTGTTTTAAAAGCTTAAACCCCTTGAAAAACTAGTCTGGGAAAATCTGTTCTGGGAAAATCTGTTCTGAAAATCTGGTCTAGTCTGGGAAAATTAAGTCTGATTTGTGTGATCAGTAGTAAATGAATGTCATCCATCCAACCGTGATTTCTCGATATATTGTGGTCTAATTACACAAGGCATACAAGGTTGCAGAGAATGCAAAATGCATTCAGGTTAGTCCAGGTGTTCATCAACATAAACATACCTCGTCATGATCTTATGTTTTCCCTATTCATATAGGTTACTGGACACTGTGGTTTACAGCAGTGGTTTTCGGGTTTAAACTAGACCACTATGAACTGTATGACTAGACAAAGTATCCCAATACTGTGCAACCTTCTCTGCAGAGCAAAGGATGTTAATGTTAATTACCTAAAGTGTTTAGCATATTAAAGTTTGGTGCGAGTTACTTACATCACATGATCTAATTAACTCAAGAGAGAGAGAGAGAGAGAGAGAGACAAACGCACAAAGGCAAATTTCCCAGGGCGCAACTAACTACTTTGGCAGAGGCCTAAAAAAGTCTCAAATACTTTTGCAAACTTCCCACATAGTCCTTGAGATGAATAAAGAGACAGGGTCAAGTCTGTTTTTTACAGGTACTCAAGAGACCTGTCCTTTCACTCAAATGACTCACGCCAGTACTCATTCACGCAACGAGGTCAGGGTCAAGGCCATTAATATGTACACTGGGGGAAAAAAAATACATTTTGAAAGAATTATAACTTGTGCATAAAGTATTTACTTTTTTTTCTATTCCAATCCCATAAATAAGAGTTTTTGGCAATACGAACATTTATAACAGGGCCCAAGACGGCTTGCATTTCTTTGTTCTATTTAATAAGGAGGTGAAAAAGTATGTCTGGCATAAGCTTCTTATGTAAATGGAGCTTCCTGCAGAGACAAAGCAGGGTTTGGGGACAGCTGAATGGGTGAGTGTGAGTATGTAAATGGGGCCACAGCAGAGATGTACCAGTAAATAGCCAAAACGCTGGAGCTGTGCACAGTCAATGGTGGATTACAATAGGGGATTCATTGCAACACTGAGAAGAGAACCATGGTTATCAATACACAATGGACAACCAGGACCTGGGGCAACACATTAGTGCAGATGGACGTCATTGTGACTGTTTTGTTTATAACTTTGTGTTGTTTTTTTTTTTTTTTTGGGGGCTTTTCCATAACTACATAAATAGTATTGTTCAAGACACCCTTCAACTTGGGTTTACTGAGGTCACTGTGTGGTTAATGCCCTTGATAAGTAAATCGGGCATTCAAACTCATCTAGAGTCAACCAATGATGTTTAATCAGCTATGCAGGTTAGCTGAAATTACACTGAAAAGTGGAAGGGCTACAGTAGGACTGAGAACCACTACAAACTAATTGTTTGCTTCAAGTCCACTATCTGTACTCTGCTTTTGAGTATGTAGAAGTAAAAGTATTGACCTGACAAAGGTGACACTCCATTTCCATCAATACAATGTCACTGAAGTAATTAGGGCCTAGTATAGTGGATTGTAGGGCATTTTGTACTGTGAAAAAAACATTACTTTTTAACTTGATATATCTTGCAGGCTGTTGTTAGTATATGTGTGTGTGTGTGTGTGTGTGTGTGTGTGTGTGTGTGTGTATGTGTGTGTGGCAGGCCAGCTGGCTTCAGAGCCAAATACATTTTGCTCTAAACCTAAACAGGCAGAGGGGGCAACAACACTGTCAGCTACAAACCTAAAACACTCCTCCCACTTAACTTTACGCCAATATTTCACAGCAACACAGCCGTGGGAGGTAAACCCACACACACGCAAATAAAATCAGACAGAAAAAAAGTCAACAAACCCAGCGGCAAGAGCAGCGCCAAAAGACGGCAGAGACGGGAGCCGCGGTAGCGAGCGCGAGACCCACCAACAGCGGGACTGGAGGTGGAACAGACACAGCAACAGCGGCAGCGCGCTAGCAAGGTCGTTAGCGGAAAAAACAACAACAGGTACAAAAGTTCACAGGGCTCGTCTGGCAGAGAGAACAATAGCAGCTTCAAACTGCGCCTGAACAAACAGCATAACCAACGACGGAGAAAAAGAAATTTGCCAGAGCCAAGGTTGGGCACGGGAGTGGGAGGTGGAGAGAGGTGGAAAGGGTGAGGTTGGGACTGGTTGCGGGAGGGGGGTGGGGGGGTGTCATTGGAGAGAATCCGTGGGGGGCACAAAAAAAAACATTTCCCGTTTCAAAGTGACGTGACCTTCTTGATTTCTTGTCACCTGTCATAAGATGGGCGCGTCTGACAGAGAGAGAGAGAGAGAGAGAAGAGAGAGAGAGAGAGAGAGAGAGAGAGAGAGAGAGAGAGAGAGAAAGAGAAAGTGTGGGAGTCACGACGGGGAAAAAAAACGAAAAAACAATCCAGTCATCCTCTGCCTCTCTTCAGTCACCACCACCACCGTCTGTCCTCCCAGCTCCACCTTCCTGTCAGAACCCGCTCACTTCTCCACACTCTGCCCCAGTTGACTTCCGCAGCCGCAGCAGCAGCAGCAGCAGCAGCAGCAGCTACTGTAAAACAGCCACCAGGCTCTCACAAGAGGCCCAATCTGGGCTAAACGCTGAGGCGATAGGGCGACCGGAGGTGATGTGGGGAGTTTGGGATGGAACAGGCTGGCAGAGGCCCTCAGGCTCTGTGACGTCTCTCTCTCTCTCTCTGTCTCTTGCTCTCTCTATCCATCTCTCTCTCTCTTTCTCTCTCTCTCAGCCTGTGACTGACATCGGAGAAGTGTCTGACAGGCCCTCAGCTACTCCTGCCGCGTGTGCTTCTCCATCCTTTATTTATGAAGCTTCCCAGACAAGTACCACAATTCTGCCCCCCTCTCTTCCCCTCTTTTTTTTCAGTTACTCTCACAAGGCGGAACAAACAGACGAAAACAACTCAAACCAGACTAAACAACTGCAAAACAAGCCTTTGTTTTATGGAGTGTTTTCAAATGTGTGAAAAGGGCAGCAGAGCCATAGGGGGTGCTTCAATAGATACTCTCAAAAGCTGGTCTCCAAGACACAAAATGGGTTGAGAGCTTTTAAAATCTTTTTTTTTTAATGATTTTTTTTATGATTTATTTGCTCGATTTGCCCTATTCATTCGCTTATCTCCCCCTGTCTTTGGCAACAAAGATCAAGATAGCAGGTCAGAAATGAGCCCCGTGGAGTCTCACGCTCCCCCCTGCCTCTACATTCTCATGAAGACGAGACAATAGACTAAGCTTGGCAGTCTGCCTGCTAATTGAGTTTCCTGACTGCTCCAAGTCAGATTACAAAGGCAGTCAATATTTGTAGAGGGAGGGTCAGAAATGACTGTTTCAGATACTCCATCTCATTTCAACACACTGGTAGGCAAATTATCTATCGACCCCCTCAAAAAAAAAAGTCAGAGTGGAAAATAACATAAACAGATGTCTACCTCTCTGGACTGCTGTTAAATTCTCCAGTCTAGGTCCAACTTCCATTTTACCACTGAATCATCAGCTAATATCGACTGTCATAATGTTAGCAAAACATTTGCACTGCCTCAATGGTAAGGACTGAACGGGGAAAAATATTTCAGCTGGAAGG
>NC_063212.1:11542828-11565328 GCF_017589495.1 Alosa alosa
AGTGCTATGCTACGCTCTGGTAATGGCTGCTGTGTGTGGCCACCTCCGGCCCCCTCTCGGCCCCTCTGGAGAGCGGGCTCACATGCCCCCAGCGTCCCCTGCGCTCCACTCTGAAGCTCCGAGGCCAGCCGCCGCCGCTCCAAGAGCCCGGGTCATCCTCTTCCCAGCTCCCAAATGGCCGCCGTGGCTAAACTGTCAGAGCTTCCCCCCTCTATCCTATGCTCTCTTCATCCCCACACACACACACACACACACACACACACACACACACAGACACACACACACACACACACACACACACAGACACATTCACACACACACACACACACACACACACACACACACACACACACACACACCCACCATCCCTAGCCTCCCATCTCAGCAGTCTCACCCGCCGACCCTGCCACCCCTAACCCCGCAGAATCCTGCCACAAAGCCCTCAGCCATGCAAGCCTGTTCACAGATGGAGAGAGTTAGGAGGGGTGGGTGGGGGCGAAGAGCCTTTTTCTCTTTCATGGGAGAGTTGCAGACAGCAGGTACGGCCAGTTCGCAAACGGCAATACGGAAACAGAGAGAAACTAATTTCATGTTTTTCAGTGATTTGCACTACTTTTACTATTAATATAAATTCTGTGGAGGTAAATCTGGAAAGTATAAACTAAGACTTAATAATGTGGAAATAGATCTCCACAATGTGGAAAAATATATGAATCTAAAAATCCATAGTGGATAAAAAAAAACTAAACTGTAAATAAAGATTCATTCTGCTTAATTGCTGCATAAAAATACAGTCATGATTTTTTTTTATGTTAAAAGTAAGAGAAATGCTGATATCCACCAATACAAATACTGTCTATTTCCATTCTAATAGAGGGAAATACTGCTGATACTCAGGTGTAGCCTTGATGTTTTCACATTAATTATAGCAACCCTGAACACATTTATGGAAGAATATAAAAGCACTGAAAAGGTGTGATAACTTCATTCACTGAAATAATAGTGAAGTTTTCAGCTATCAAAATGAGCATAGTATCCAGCTGAGACGGTTACCTGCGAGGAGGAATTAGATATAATTGAACTCCTGACAGAACTGTAAAAGCTTGGGATTTCTCAGTAGGCATTATGAACATTATGAATAAAGTTTCTAAAACACACACATGCAGGCTCTCTCTGTCTCGCATGCACACACACACACACACACACACACACACACACACACACACACACACACACACACAGAGAGAGAGAGAGAGAGAGAGAGAGAGAGACACACACCTACAGAGCTCTAATCAGTTTCATCAGTGGGGTCCTAGGGGATAGAACAGGTCAGGTGTGTCCTGAGTTAGATGTCCATTGTTTACATTCTATTGCTTCGATCCATTACCTTCCTGCAACCCAAAGCTTGGACTAAACTTAAACACACACACACACACACACACACACACACACACACACACACACACATACTAATACATGGGCATGGAGTAACTGAACCGGCTTTTGTTTTTGCCAGTTCACGCTCATTTAAATTTTATTTCATTATTTTCATTTAAGCTAAAGAAGTTTGGAAAGCAACTCCGACAGCTTCGCTCTGGACCTTTCGCAAACCATTCTCGGCAAGCTGTCTCATGACACACACTTGGTCCTGAAGGTTTTTTTGTTGATTATGTTGTGTGGACTGAGACAGGGTGAAGGTTCAACTCCTGCATATAAATTCCTATTCTACAATCCTTGGCCCAGTACTGGGCCTTGGACTCATACAAAATTAAAAAATAGATATCGGTGTGTACATAAACAAAAGCGAGTATAAATTATACATTACAAATGAGTTGGCTGGAGCATTTGCATATCGCTCAGGGCAGAATATTTCATTCTAATGGGTCTGTCCAAGGCTGGTCGGTTGCCACGGCAGCGACGGAAAACAACAGATTAGAGTTTTCTTCGTAATAAAGAGCTGTTTAGGGAACAGGAAAATTTTATCTTCAATAATTCAGCAGTTTGTCCGTAAACACTCCCCCATTTTGTGTGCACACACACAAACCTGGAGTCCACAACAGCACACACAAAAACAAACAGACACACACACACACACACACACACACACACACACACACACACACACACACACACACACACACACCTGACATCCAACTTCAATATCTTTCTGCAACCCTACCTCTGCACTCAGCATTTCCTCATTGTTAATATGTACTGCTTTGGCCTCCCCTAAACACAATTTAAACCGCTTTAATTCATGTTGCACCTGCTATAAAAATAAGTGCAATAAAAACTTGGCTCTAATGATATATAATTCAGGAGGAACTTCAATTTTAGGCAGCAGACAGCAGTCCAATGTTTTATTGAGGGCCGTCAATGCAGAACAAAAGGGAGAAAAAAAATACAGAGCTACAAAATTATTACAAGGAAAAGAGATATGAGTTCCCTCTAAAATAATAGAACCAGACAAATGCTGCCGAGCGATCAGCTGTAAAAATGCCAAATAAACTCCTGGCAAACATAAAGCATCGCCGTCGACGACGCACAACAGTCAGAGGGAGCGGTGATGGAAAACATCACTTCTTTCTCTTCCTTCTTTTACCAGACCAGAGAGCCAACAGAGAGTCCCCTCTACTCAGCTTCACTTGCTCTTGAGAGGAGCCTGTGGTTATTTAACCTGTGGTCCGAGGTTGACTGTCCCCCACCACACACACACACACACACACACACACACACACACACCCTACCCCTAAAACCAACCACAACATCTCATTGTTCTGGCCCGGGGGCAGGCGAGTGGGTGATTGACAGGCGGAGGCAAGCAGACACCCGCGGGCCAGAGGAGGTGAGGTACCGCGGGATGAAAGGCGCAGGGGTAGAAGGGGCCGGCAACACTGCCCCTACCGCCAGGGCACCGGGAGTGGAGCGGATTCACCCGGGCTTCACCCCGGAATTACTGCCCTACTGGGTGACCGGCTCACCCCCATCGCTGCCCCACTGCGAGAGCACCTCACCCCCACCACGCCTCCACTCAGAGGGAGAGAGAGAAAGAGAGAGAAAGAGAGAGAAAGAGAGAGAGAGAGTGAGAGTGAGAAAGGGCACCTGAGCGCTGGATAAAAAACAACCTGAATGAAGTACTGAGCAAAAAAAAAGAGAGAAAACGAGGGCGAAAGAAGGAGATTGATAAATGGTGACAAGACAAAGGAGCATGGACAAGCAGGCAGGGAAAGGAAAGGATAGAAAGAAAGAAATAGAGAGAGAAAGAAAGAAAGAAAATATGGGAGAAAGAGAGATAGAAATGCAGAAAGATAGAAGGAAAGGAAGAGGTCAAAGAAAAAGAGAAAATGAAAGGTGAGAAAGAAAGAGGGGAGGAGAGAAGGCAAAGGAAAGAGGGGAAGAGAGAAGGCAAAGGAAAGAGGGGAAGAGAGAAGGCAAAGGAAAGAGAGGAGGAGAGAAGGCAAAGGGGAAAATGAAATGGAATCTGCGCGTCTCAGTAACTGTGGGCTTTGTTAGAGTGCATCCAGCTAGTGACAATGCTCCTGGCACACAGTACAGTCTTTGTGGAGGTGCGCCGATCAATTACCCAGTCTGTTCCACACTCCATCTCCTCCTCACACACACACACTCAAAGCACACTGTGGACACACACACTCCTAACACCCACACAGAGCACTGCGACACACACACACACACACACACACACACACACACACACACACACACACACACACACACACTAGGATGGCAACTTCAACTTCAGCACAGATTCCTGATAGTTTTTCATGAGCCAAGTTTTTTTATTCTATAACAAAGGTCTAAAATTATTAATCTGGCTTTTTGGCTTCTTTCAACATCAATGTTACCACTCAGCTACTGCTCTGTGCATATTACTCCTGAAGTAAAAAGTGTAATCTAGATCATTTCTGTGCTCCTATTTTTTATTGTTTAATTTGAGCATTACATCACAACAGATAATATCGTAAAATTTATCAAAAATTAAGATAAGTGAGATATTTATATACATTTATATGTTTCTATATAAAAGGCAAACGAGTGAAAACCACAGATTGGCTTTTGAATAATCTCCCTTCTTCACAACTCAACCCAAAGACTGCAACAGAGGATTAGAGAACATTTTCTCACAGTTTTGCTTCCCAGAAATGATTATATATTTTCAGAAAACTCCTCAAAATTAACTTTGTATTTTAACGTATTGATGTGATTTCACTTAGTTAATGAGCAGATTGATTAAAGTCACTAAACACAAGTACATCAGTAGGACATAATCTGGAGCTGCCAACGGTTTTAGTGTTTCACACAAAACATTTTAAGAGAACTGCAGTTTGGCAACCAATGGCATAAATAAGTTTGGCACTTTGTGTTTGGCAGTCAGAACTGAGCACTTAGAGACTTTGTTTGGCTGTAAGCGCATTCAAGGTTTGCTCTGTTCCTCTCTCTCTGCTATAAAGCCCCTTCAGAAATGAATAAAAAAAAATAAAATAAAAAACGGGGAGAAACATTATTATTACAGCCATCTCTGTCGTGCCAGTGTAAAGGCTGGCATGTTCCAAAAGCATATGCAAACAACACAACACTATGTTAAGGAGTTTGATAATAGAAATAGATTGATTTACTCTCTCCCTCTGCCTGGTCCATGTCCTCAGTCTCCCATTGCTCCTGATAGAGCAGGGTGCTCTCGTTCAGTGGGGCTGCAGTGCCACCTGCAGGTGGCGCACGGTACTACCTAAACACTATCACTAAATACCACACAGTGGCCAGTGCTGACCTTAACGCCGGCCACAGCCACTGACCGACTGGCCTTATCTTTTCTCCATGCCTCAGAGATTCTCTATACTCACTAATACATGTAAATGGATCCTTTTAAGTTTCTTAAGAGATAAAGTGATACTAATATTCATATCAATGATAGGTGATTTGATATCTTCCCTTTATTCCATATGATTCTATATTATTCATACTATAAGTTGATATCCCTTAAGTACATGAATAAATTATGTTGTTTACCTTAATATGTCAGCGATGCTTGTGTGATCTTAGACATGTGTCCGTGTCCATGACACTCACACACCCACACACATACACACTCAAGACACACACACACACACACACACACACGACACACGACACACACACACACACATACACACACACTCACACCCTCCTTCGCCCCCTAAGTGACAGTATTGGGCCTTTTTTTAATGTGTTGTCGCGTTGTTCTTTTTATCTAAATGCAAAGCAGGCGAGGGGGTGCTCCAGTTTCCTGGCGAAGCCGCTGCCTTGTCTGTGCTCTCCTGGCGATAAGAGCACTCCCTCTCCCCTGGCCCATATAGAGGCTCCGCTATCACTTCCCCACTGCCGCCACCACATCCACAGCCACCTCCATCCTACCCCCAACCACAGGCCTCTCCCCTAGTGCCCCCACCCCCACCCCACTCAACATAACCCAGACAATGCCCTCACTATTTGCTCCCAATTCAAGCCCCAATTGGAGATAAAGTTACAGCAAATTTGTTTTGGGGGAAGAGTCAGGTAAGTCTCGTGCCCTCTGGGAGCACTAGCATCTTCTCTTGTTCTCACTTTCTGCATCTCTCTCTCTCTCTCTCTCTCTCTTTTTCCATTTTGTGCATCTCTCTGACTCTCCTTTTCTCCCCCTCCCCTTCTCTCTCTCATTCTCCACATTCCTCTCCACATCTCTGTCAGATGTGTCTACCTCCATCATTCCATCATTCCTTGGCTGTCCCTCCATATCCCTCGCTCAGGCTTCCTCTTTAAGGGCTCCTGACTCACAAAGAAGGCAGGAGTGTTAAGGACAACCCAAGACCATGGTTCAGCCACAGCAACAAAACAAAACAAAAATAATAGTATAAAAAAGAGTATTTTGTGTGACACTTCAACTCAAGTCCAAACAGTGTGCACTCAAGGAAACTAGGAAATTGAAAGGACCCACGTCCCTGAAACACAGACACACGCACACACACACACACACACACACACACACACACACACACACACATGGAAGCACTAACTAGAATCCCACCTCATCAAAAGTTAGTCTTCTTGATGGGAGGAAGCTAAACAATGTATTTAGACATTTTAACTTTTTAACCTATTTGGTGAGTCAGAGATATATAGGTGGGAAAGGAGAAAGGGAGAAGGTGGAGTAAAAGAGAGCAGGTGGAGAAAAAAAACAGAAGTTTAGTCAAGGAGAGTGATAAATTCCCTTGGACTGCTGAGAGGGCACATTTTCAAGTATAAACGCTTAATCCTAAAATATCATGGAAATATCATCACAATACGCCGCAAAGAAGGGCAAACAGCCCGTGTGAGGGAAAAAAATAACGGCACAAGATAAATGAGGCGATGCACTCTCTCCAGTCCCACGCCGCTCTACTGCTATTTAGCGTTTTAGCATCTGCCATGTTAGCGGTCTCTTTACACCAGCCAACCTTCCAGAGGAACTTTTGAACTCTGTCTTCTTCTCTGTCTCTCTGTCTCTTTTTTATCTCTCTCTCTACACACACACACACACACCACACACACACACACACACACACACACACACACAAATTTGTCACCCTAAAATCTCACAAGGAATGTGTGACTTCAGTGGCAGGTCCACGGTAACAGGGGGGAGAAAACAACAGGAGTCCTACAGAAGCACTTTGGCAATGCTTCACCTTGGCTGACTATAAAAAGAATACTAAGAAAATGAGCGTCATGATTATGAAACCTCTCACAGCAATACAAGAAGTAAATGAGGGATGGAGAGAGAAGGAGAGAGAAAGAGAGAAAAACAGCGTGAAAGAAAGAAAGAAAGAAAGAAAAATGGTACGAGAGAGAGAGAGAGAGAGAGAGAGAGACGGATGCAACAGAAAAAGACAGTGTGAAAGAGAGAAAGAGGAAGACAGAGAGAGAGAGAGAGAGAGAGATGCAAAAGAGTGCTATGCTTGCTGGAAGGACAGTGCAAAACAAAGCATCTCTGCTAAAGTGGAAAGAGTACCTGCTCCAACCTGAGTGGTCTCAACAGAGGCCAAAGGCCCTTCTTCGCAGGTACACTGCACCTGACACACTAGTGGAACACTTGCAACACCAAGTGTACACAGTCACTCACACGTATTACATAACAACAATAACAGAACCACCAGTGACAAAGAAGCATGTATGAACTGGCCTAAATTCATTTTAACATAATTGGCTGCTATGATGGAGTAAACCATTAACACCCAAAAAATCTACTGATGTGCACTTTACATGTGTAACAAGAAAAAGCACATGTGAAGGAAAATTATCAAACTAGCAAATCCAATAAAACAAAGATATGAAGAAAAATATCAACCAATGCATTATATATTTATATAATTTATTTATGATATATATACATATATATATATATATATATATATATATATATATATATATATATATATATATATATATATATATATATATATATATATATATATATATATATTCTCCCTTGTCACTCATTCTGCTTTGGTGACATTTTCATTAATTCTTTGCCACGGCCTGGCCTAGCCTAGGTGGTGGTGGTGGTGGTGGGGGGGGTGTGATAGCAGGAGGTAGGAAATGTTAACTGATCAATACCATTTCCCTCCCTGCCTTCCCCGCAATGACCTACACTCACGCCAGCCGTGCCAGACACAAATGAAGAATGTGTCAAACACTAAAATGTTAATGGTCGCTGTGGTGACAAGTCGGGCGGCTGCCGGCTGGCAGAGCCCGGGCGAGACGAGGCGAGCTGGTCGTGCTGCGACGCCGTACAGGGACGAGGCGAGGGACGACATATGTAGCATCACGGGGTGGGATTAGCACGTTAGCTTCCTGCTTGACATTACTGAGGGGCTTAGGGGGAGAGGAGGCAGCTCTGACAAGGGCACACGTTTGCCTGGGCCAATTATGCACGCTGTGCCCCCCCCACACACACACACACACACCGTTTGATGCCTAGCGCACCTGACAAGCAACGGCTACAGCGGCTGGGGAGGGACGAAGGACACGCCGGGATGAGAGGAGAGGCTGACGGGGGATTCAGACGTCTGAATGCACCTACGCAGATACACTGAGAACACTGTGCATTCTTACAGAGAAGTGCATGTGAATGTGTGTGTGCATATGACTATGCCTGTGTGCATGAGTCTTTATAGGACTAGTGTGTGCACGCAACATGGTATTCATAATTAATAATACAGTTGTGTGCATGTTTGTGTCATTCCATCTATATATTTCATCATTGTATATATCCCCATATCTGTGTGTGTGGTGTGTGTGTGTGTGTGTGTGTGTGTGTGTGGTATGTGTGTGTGTGTGTGTGTGTGTGTGTGTGTGTGTGTGTGTGTGTGCACGTGTATTTAATGTGAATGCTTTGGTTACAGGGTTGATCACCCTCTCTTACCACAAAGGCACAGATGCTCCTCTGGGGAGACTCCCACTCGAAGCAGCTGTTGATGTAGCAGCCAGCATTGATGAGCACCATGATGCAGCGCCGGACACGGTTAAAGTTCTGAAGCAGGAGCTGGACGAGAGCAGCACAGTCGCGGGTCAGTCAGCGCAAAACACAAAGGCCTACATGTACTGTACCCCTAACAACATTACGGATTCATACTCGTAAATGATGCTGTCCCACGCACTATAATTGTGCTTCACATATGTTTACAAGTAGGCATACAGTGTGTGAACCTGTCTAAGCGAGTCTTCATATTGCATTCATAAAGTCTCAAAGAATATAGGAACTATCTCTACAGTATTGAAATGACTTCATATAGCAGGCATTTTGCATTATGTACCCCTGATTTAATGCCATAGTGAAGTTAAAGTGCTTTACTGTAGTGATGTTCATAGACCATAAACCAGCCACACAACTTTGACATTCAATTGTCATTAGATTTTATTTGCAGTCTTTTTGTGTCCAAAAGGAGCAATAAGCCATTTTAAAAATTGTACAACTTATAATAATTACCGCTCCATATTGGAATAAAGTCTGTCTTTGTAGCCGTCATGTCTTTTGTCACACTGATATCATTGCTTCATAGAGCGGTCATTAAGCTTCGCCAGCAGTTGTCATGGTGATGAGCCACGAAGTTGGTAGAGGGGAAGAATTCACCAATGGGAGGGTCCGACGAGGTCTTTAGGTGCGTTTGTGTGAGTCTATATCACAAAGCCTGCTCTGAGGAACACATGGGGGCTGCCTTGAAACCGTGCTAAATAAATGACTGTTGTTTTAAAAGCTGCATGGTATGGGCGATGCAGGAGCTTGGAAAGGATGTTTGGGAATAACCCCCCCACACACACACACACACACGCACACACATACACACATACTAAAAAAAACACAGAGGAGGAAACAAAGACAGGACGGTGTGAGGCGAGGGACAGTGTCGTCTGAGGATCGGAGAGGCAGTGGCCCCATTCTGTGGTGAAATGGTTCTAGTGGCACTCATGGGGCACCACGGGTTGCATTGCTTGTGCTATCTTTGTGTGTGTGTGTGTGTGTGTGTGTGTGTGTGTGTGTGTGTGCTGCGCGCAACACCAACACAAGAAAAAACAATCTAATTTATAATTCAAATGACAAGAGTGAACTGCCAATGACAGCAGTCCCCTAGTAGCGACGTGGAGATGAAACAGCCCCAACTCCCAAATTGGCCTTTAAATTTGTCAGTGCTTTGATCATGGTAAATGCACACATTATCCTCCACTGCAGGCACCAGGCGTCCCCTCTTTCTCTCCGTAAGGGGCTCGTGGACAGCAAGCAGCACCATGGCAACTGAGGTAAGCAGGTGACAGGTGAGGGGAAATGACCGCTCCAACGAATTTAGATTTAACCAATTCTTTAATGCCGGTTTTTAAGTTCATGTCTGAGGGAGCTCTTGCCTAATAGGGTTTTTATCTTATGATAATGAATAATAATCTTTAAACCAATCATTAATTCAATCAATTAGTCAGTCAAGGTGTGCTGTGTTTAAAATTGTTAAGTGTATCATGAGATATACAGACTTAAAAATAAAAATATAGATTAAAAACATAGCTTTCCCTGTTGTTTGGCAAAGATGTAGCCTGGCACACACACACACACCAAAAGCATATATGTCTCTGTGTGAGTGTGCAGGAGAACAGACGTGTCAGTGTGTGGGAGGACGGACTGAGACTGGTGTGTGTGTGTGTGTGTGTGTGTGTGTGTGTGTGTTGTTAGTGGGAGCTGTGGCAGACGAAAGTGCTGAGTTTGCATCTCGTCCTCCCAGCCAGAACCAAAGGACTGAGGGGGCAGAGAGGGTTAGGGCCAGGACACACTTGCCTGCCTGACACACTGGGTTTGGGGGGTGGGGGTGGGGGGGCTGAGTGAGGGGCCTTTGTAGAGCTGGAGGTCTGGGGTGACGGAGGGTTGGTGTGTGTGTGTGTGTGTGTGTGGGGGGGGTATTGGGGTCGATGACAATGAGGGGTTCTGCCACCGCAGTGCCACCCAGGGCCAACTAAGGATGACCAATCTACTTATGCGCTCCCAGACTTGACAGCTTGACATTTCTATTCAGCATGTGTGTGTGTGTGTGTGTGTGTGTGTGTGTGTGTGTGTGTGTGTGTGTGTGTGTGTGTGTGTGTGTGTGTGCATGCAAAAGTGAGCGTGAATGTGCCAAGTGCTGCCTGTTTTCAAACACTTCTACTGCTACAGGTGCACATTTAAAAGCAAAACCGTCGAAGCGCCGCACAGCGTCAGGAAAATGGAGGCTAAAGTTGGAGAGGGTGACCCTTGGCACCATCTCCCATGGTACCTGTTTGGAGACTCTGGGCTCCTCTTCAATGTACTTCTGCTCAATGGGCACTAGTGTTTGCATCCCGGCTTTTATCTGTCGATGGGCAAAAGGAGAGAGTTAAGTGAAGGAGCAGCTGGGATGTTATCAGCTTCGCAGGCTGTCAGCATGCAAAATTCTCTACCCTGCTTTTTATTTGGAAATCCTGATGCAAGGGGTTTCCAGCAGCAAACCCTCCCCGGCTTGCTGCACAGTAGAACAGTCGGGGAGCTAAAATGGCGGACAGGACAAACACATGCGCAGCGACAGACTTGCTTGACGAATGCACACACACACACACACACACACACACACACACACACACACACACACACACACATACACATACACATACACACACACACACACACACACACATACACATACACACACACACACACACACACACACACACACACACACACACACAACACACACACACACACACACACACACACACACACACACATACACATACACACACACACACAAACATACACACACACGCCATTGTGGAAGCCTCAGCAATTAGGGACAGAAAACGCGAAGTGGGTGATACAAAGAAATAATAAATAAAAGAAACTAATGATGATGAAGAGAACAAACATTGAGAGAAAAGGAAGAAAAAAACAACACACACAAGAAAAGGAGGGAAAAAAGAAGAGGGGAGAGAGAGAAAGGGACTTACGGCATTATAGATCACGTCTATTTCCAGAAAGATGACCCCCTTTGTTGGCCCTGTCAGCTCCTTGCTTTTCAAGGCGTAAGCTTTCCTCTCGCCGTTGTGAATCTGCGGGCACAGACATGACAGACGTCTGTCTCCAATCCCCAGTTGAATACACTCCCCCCTCCCGACCTTTGACCTCAAGCTGCTGCGGCTGACAGGCCAGCCCAAAACAACTGTGGCAACTCTGACAAGTACCTGTTCATTACGGAGAGACCACTGTCAGAGAGAAATTAACTATCCTGGGGAATCTGTGCCGGGAAGACGACGTGAGAATCCCTCCATTTTTCCCTCCATCTTTTCTCACACTCTCTCACTCTATCATTTCCTCTGCCTCTCTATCACTCTCTCTCTCTCTCTCTCTTGTCTCAGTATCCTAAAACTCTTCTCTATTTTTCCCCCTTGAGTGTCTTTCTTTAACAAGACCATTATAGAAAATCTACACAAGACACTTCACAGGTTTGTTTTTTTTTTTGTTTTTTTTTTCGGGTCTGTGTGTGTGTGTGTGTGTGTATGTGTGTGTTCTCTCCAGGTTTATTATTTCATTTTTGTCTCCCGTCACACACAGACAGACAGGGGAGTTATTTTTCACTCCTCTGTGGCTGAGGGGGGAAAGCGGGGAATGCGATGAGAACTCACGTTTAGCAGTGGAATGGCCACTTTGCCCAGGAAGTCGGCGCTCCGGTCCCGATCCTCGTCGTAAACGGTGACCTCCAGCACAGAGTGGATGTCTTTCACGTTGCTGTGTGTGTGTGTGTGTGTGTCGGGGGTTTGGGGGTGGGTGGTGGTCCAGGCAGAGGGTTGGTGAAAATGAGAGCGAGACAGGCAAAAAAGGAAGTCAATGACTGATATTAATATCTCTGATTTCTCTCCCCAAGTCATGACAATGAAAAAAAAAGTGATTTATTTGAGGCCTCAGCGACCAACGTTTTTTGGCGTTGGCAGCAGGGTTTTAAAAAAAGCAACACTGTGGATTCTGCCTTTGAAATGCCATCTTGGAAAAGTAGGCTAAAGACAGGAAGTCAGATGAAAAGAAATGAGGTTATTCTTAAAGAGAGGGGTGCTGCCAGGGAGACTAGATTACTCTCCTCTTGGTAAGAGTTCACAATGCAAGCTCAACAGAGGAACATCGCACTACAAAACATACCTTATACTGTATGTTTTTAAATCTACACTCGTTATGTTTTATCACACTACGGTTATGTTTTATCACAACCTTTCAGAAAAATGTTGAATTAATACTACATAGTACATAAAAGCAAAACCGACACAAACATCTGTAGCAAATGTATAAATATATGGATATAATGGATATACTGCAAATGGTAACTACAATATTAGAGTTGAGGTTTTTCGGTGACAGGACACTATTTAAAATGTGCGCTTAATAATATTATTGCATGGCATAATATGCAATTGTATTCAATTTTATTCTAGAATTTTGGACATTTGGATATTACTGATAAAATATTTCTAACTACTGTGTAAATCTGAAGACTTGCAATTTATCTGTACTTACTTAAGTCCAATAAGTAGCGCACATCAAGTGAAAATACCAAAATAATAGCGATGAAATGGAGTGTAGCGTATGAATGTGCTTGCCTATGCACATGAAACTCACAAGGTGAAGACCTTGTTCCACTCCGGGTTGAGGTTCTTGTAGACAGTGTGCGTCTGCAGCCGGTCATTACTAAGCTCCACCACACAGAAAGGGTCACTCTTCCCTGGGAGGAGAGGGTGAAGAGAGGGGGATAGAGACACACATAGAGAGAGAGAGAGAGAAAAGAGAGAGAGAGAGAGGGAGTGGGGGAGGGAAGAGTGGAGGACAAGAGGAGAGACATGGTGAGATAAAACGCAGTGAAACCTTTTCCCCCGCCGTTATCACACACCCTGGCGTTATTTACCTCGACTAATCCAGCGGTGGTGGCCCAGACTGCCGGCGACGCAGCGCGACAAGACACGACACGACACACACACACACACACACACACACACACACACACATCTGCAGGCGGCCGCCTACTTTGATAAAGGTGAGCGCCCGGCTGCCCCCTGGGTGCCCATTACAGCCCCAGCGCTGCGGCCCCTCACCGCACGAGAGGTTAAGCCACGATTTATCATTCCCATAATGATTTGATATATTCAACGCCCCCGCACCCGCACCTCTCCCCCACCCCACACCCCAACACCACCTCCACCCCTCCGTATGGTGTGGTGGCCTCCCCGCTCCTCCGCGCCTCCACGGGCCACAGACATGGGGGGAGATAAGCACTTCAGCTGCAGATCGGCGCAGTCGTCCGTCCGCCTGCCGCCCGACTCCCTCTGCTTAGGGCTCCCCAAGGGGGCTCACCGGAGGACATCTCTCATCCACCCACACACACACACACACACACACACACACACACACACACACACATACCGTCCACCGCCAGAAGATGGCTGGGCGGCCCCATGCAGATGCCAGCCCGCCCCAGGGAAAGGCCATGCAAGTCACAAGTGGAGAAAATGAAAGGCAGCAGAGGTGAAGGCTCAACTTTCGGTCATTGTATACACACACACACACACACACACACACACACACACACGCACACATAGATAAAAGCAGAAGAGCTTTGTGAGATTATGTCCTACTACGCCTAAGACTGGGAATGTGTCTAAGGAAAACAATAATTTTTTAAATTTTTTGACCAATAAATATCAACTTGTCAGAGATCTAAAAACAAGTAAAAGTCATCAAAATCAGTTCCGGTATGTATTTTGTATGTATTTTATTCTTTTCAAACATTTTTAAATTCATGGCACAATTATGTTTCAAAGCCACCGGTATTTACAAACAAAATAAACAATGCAGAAATCAAAAAGTAATGAAATTGTTTTTTTTTAAAACTTAACATACTTTGAATATGTGGACAAAAAACGTACAGTATGAAGGCAACTCCAGAGACATGTTATAAAATATGATGGCCTATATATTTTGCGTTTGAAACGTGCTATTTAAATACTCATGTTAATGCCTACTCTTTGTAAATGGAGTAGAGTCCTGCTTCTCCCTAACAAACTACAAACTCTTAATTTCTGCTTTGATGTTAACTTTTAACAAAACATTTGGGAGCACTTTTATTGTTTGTTTAAGAACATGTTTTTTAAAAGCTGGGTCAGATTGCAAAACAAGACATATTACTTATGAATCGCAAACCAAGAACCAAGCGTGTGTAAGAGAGTGAGAGTGTGTGTGTGTATGTGTGTGTGTGTGTGTGTGTGTGCATACTCACGTGCATGTGTGCGTCACGAAAAAACAAAACAAGAAACCTTTCCTTTCAGACAGAGAGTCACACAATGGATTGCATATATAAATTCCCCCATCCGCGAATACAAGTGTCACTGTTTTCTTTGAGTTTATCAAAATGTTAAGACAAGGGCAGGACATTTAAGTTGATGTGCTAAATAAATGTCACTAGGATCAATGGTGAGACTTGGCTGTCACAGGCCATATCCATTTCACTGGCATATCGACTCGGCTGGCTCGCCTTTAAGTTCATATTGATATTCAATCCAGAAGTGCATGTCATTACTCCGAGCCTGGCGCGGCATCAATACTGTCGCCGGTCAACTGAAATGTGTTTTTTGACAACTAATTAACATCAACATTAACGTATCTACTTATTTCGTCAGTTGAGATTAATGCGTAAGAGAATTTCTCGGTAACACTTTCTATGAAGGTTGTATTTATAACGCCCTATGAATGCATTCATAATGTTTTATAAGGTGTCTATAAAGCATTGTAACGCTCATTATTACCATCTATATATATTCACAATGATGCATTATGACAACTATTTATGAATAATTATCATTTTAATAAATTAATTAATTAATTCATCTATAGTAATTAAAGGGTGCAATGAACTAAGAAAGTGACCGAGTCTGACCCATCTTTACCCATATGCACAATATAAATTACTATGTTAATGTCATAGGTTAATGTCATAGGTGTTTATCAGTTTTAGGTAAAGTAGAGCAAATGAGGTGTTGTTATAAATAGATATAAGATCATTATATAAATATGAGGCACAATGAAAATGAGAGCCTGGACATAAAGACAAAAGGGAATGCATTTAGTTCACTTTATTTTTTTATTTAAACCAAAGGTCTATTTTGATTGAATCCATCTTTCATAAGATAAATTTCAGTGGCATTGTGAGTTTTATTCCAAAATAACCACCACCACAAAATATAGGACCATGCCGTGCCACTTGTGTTTGTGTAATGTGCTCAGAGCATTGATAATTATGTGTGTTGTTTAAGGCTGAACTAAATTTCATTTTGCCTCATATTTGTTTTTCATTTTTATCTTATAATGAGTATATTTATAACAATACCTCATTTGCTCTATTTTACCTAAAGCTGACAAATAACATCTATGACATTAACATAGTAATTTATAATATTGTGCATATGGAGAAAAGATGGCAGACTCGGTACTTAGTTCATTGCAACTTTAATTAATTGTAGTGAACTTATATTCGTTGCCAATGATAGGGTCATATTCTTGTCAATTTCACTTTAGAGCCGACAAATAACACTTACGATATTGCATAGCTGTTTTATAATTGTGTGCTGTAGGGAGATGTATAAATTATTATAACTTTATTACATATACTTATAGCTATAGATATATAGGACTATTATAGAATTAAGCATTACAATGCTTATAGACACCTTATAAACAATATGAATGCATTCATAATGTTTTATAAGGTGTCTATAAAGCATTGTAACGGCTCTATTATTACCATCTATATATTCACAATGATGCATTATGACAACCATTTATGAATGATTATCATTTTAATCTGAATAATGCATTATAAATATGTCAAGATCTGCCTAACTCACTTTGTCCGGTTTATGATGCATCATAACTACTTCTCTCTGCTAAATATGTATAGTGATGCATAAAAGAGTTTTGACTTCTACTGTCGTCCTATATATCTATAGCAGGTGTATATGTAATAAAAGTTATAATAATTTATACATCTCCTACAGCACAATTATGAACAGCTATGCAATAGTAAAGTGTTTGCATAGCTGTCACTTTAAGAAAAGTGACAAGAATATGACCTTATTATTAACAGATATAAGTTCACTGAATAATGAAAGGGTGCAATGAACTAAGAGGCCATCTTTACCCAATATATAATATTATAATTACTATGTTAATGTCATAGGTGTTATTTGTCAGCTTTAGGTAAAGTAGAGCAAATGAGGTGTTGTTATAAATAGATATAAGATCATTCATTATAAGTAAATATGAGGCACAATGAAATGAGAGCCTGGACATAAAGACAAAAGGAATGCATTTAGTTCACTTTATTTTTATTTAAACCAAAGGTCTATTTTGATTCGAACGATCTTTCATAAGATAAATTTCAGTGGCATTGTGAGTTTTATTCCAAAAATAACCACCACCACAAAATATAGGACCATGCCGTGCCACTTGTGTTTGTGTAATGTGCTCAGAGCATTGATAATTATGTGTGTTGGGCTCTCATTTCATTTTGCCTCATATTTGTTTATAATGATCTTATATATATTTATAACAATACCTCATTTGCTCTACTTTACCTAAAGCTGACAAATAACACCTATGACATTAACATAGTAATTTATAATATTGTGCATATGGAGTAAAGATGGCAGACTCGGTACTTAGTTCATTGCACCCTTTAATTACTCAGTGAACTTATATCTGTTAATGATAGGGTCATATTCTTGTCACTTTACTTAGAGCTGACAAATAACACTTATGATATTGCATAGCTGTTTATAATTGTGTGCTGTAGGGAGATGTATAAATTATTATAACTTTATTACATATACTTATAGCTATAGATATATAGGACTACAGTAGAATTAAGCATTACAATGCTTTATAGACACCTTATAAAACAATATGAATGCATTCATAGGGCGTTATAAATACAACCTTCATAGAAAGTGTTACCAATTTCTCTATATGGTATAAGATGAAAAAATATTTACAATTATTTTAACATAATTCACTGAAGAAACTGACTATTGTGGAAGTTATTCCTATATATAATATTAATACTAAATGGCTGTTTAATAAAAAAAGAAAATGTGTTTATTTGTACATTTATTTATGTATATTTTCTTTTATTATTTAGGGCCAATCTAATTAAGAAACTTTAACAAAAGTGGTGCTTCCTTCTTTGTCTGTATAATTACTCTATATGTGGAACATGCCATTTTAATATTTGTGCTGTTTTCCGCCTGATGCATATGATCTCGACAGGTTGATACGGTCTGAGCAAAACACTATGTGAAATTGTGCGCAAATGAAAAACATGCATGCCCTTGTCTATAACGTGCAAGGGCTGCTTTGGTGTCCGACGCTGCCCTCGAAGCCAAGCGTGGAGGAGTTGGCGCGGGGAGAAATCAGCGCAGCTGTGCCCGCGGGCTTTTATGTAAATTGCAGCGGAGGGGGGTGGGGGGTTTAGGGGGAACCTGCAGAAAAGGTAGCGCTCGTCCTCGGCTGGGTAATGCGCTAAAGTTCTGCCCGTGACAAGTGGTTGTCACCGGCGACGGCCCCTGACCCTGTTTATGAGGCAGCTGTCTGAGCGGATTTCACGGCCGGCGGTAACTGGAACTTTGAGGCTCCAGGTGTGTGTCCGACCCCGGCACTCTCCCCCCGCCTCTTCTGACCAGCAGGCCGGCTGCTCGGACATTTTTTTTTTTTTTTAAATACTGTATATCTGGCTCCAGCAGGAAACTGGTCGTGGGAGCATTATATCTCTAATACCTATCTATGGGTTGAAAAGCTCTCACAACAACATCCTGAATGAACAGATGTGGAACTGCTACCATTATAAAACTACACATAAAAATCTTCACTCGAAATCCTTTATTGAATATAATTCAGCCTAAATAGTTTCAAACTGACTCAGTGCTTATTTCCCCCATCTACTGTCCTATAACCATTGCTATCACACATTTTACGTAAGAGATAATGTGTTATTCATTTTTTAAGTGATCATTCCCATGTGTTTGTATGGTTTTCACACTCCTGTGTAGTACTTTGGGATACTTAATATGAGGCCCTTCATCGCTGTGCCCAGCCAGCCAATCTCCTAATCGCCTGTCTTTTTTGTCCCCTCTCGCCCTCAGTGCTTAGACTACGCTGTTGATCCAGATGAGAGTGTGAGTTTGTTTTAGGCCGACTCCATTAGTAGTGCGGTCTCATCCACTCCCACTCCCCACCACCCCCCACACCACCACCGCCACTGGTCCGTGTTTGGACCCAAGAGAGGCGACGCAGCACCTCACCCCGCTGAAAGGGGTGAGGACCCCCCCAACCACTCCCACCCCCTCCTCTCCTCTCCTCAAGTGCTGCTTTTACACAGCGCTCCCATTTACTCTCCAGGCCTGGAGTGCTGCTACTTCACATAAACGCCTCAATTAATTACACTGAGAGAAAGAGAGAGAGGAAGGGAGAGAGGGAGAGAGAGGGAGGGAGAGAGGGGAGAGAGAGGGAGAGAAGGGGGAAGGGGGGCAGGCGAACAAAAGTGTGAGCTCAGGCTTACAGTAGAGAGGGTGGCTATTATAAAAATGTGTGAAAAAAACAATCACACTCACACACTCTCTCTTTCTCTCTACCTCCTCCTTTCCTACACCACCCCTCCTCTAGCTCCCTTCTCTCTTGCTCACTTTCTCTCCCCCTCCATTCTCTCTCTCTCTCTCTCTCTCTCTCTCTCTCTCTCTCTCTCTCTCTCTCTCTCTCTCTCTCTCTCTCTCTCTCTCTCTCTCTCTCTCTCTCTCTCCTGTCTGTGGGAGCTGGACTTTGAGCATGTGAGCTCTTTATTAGCTGAGGCATTGTAGCGTGGCCCGTGGCCTTGTAGCGCGCCGGCTTGCACCGCGACCGCCGGGGCAGGGAGAGGGAAAGAGGGAGGGATAGAGAGAGATAGAGAGAGAGGGAGGGAGAGAGAGGGAGAGAGAGAAAGGGACTGGGCCATGGGTGTGGGCGAGGGAGACCAGGGGAGGGAGATGGGGCCATCTTTGTGCTGTGCGGCGCTGGCTGGCGCAGGGACCGGTGTGAAATCAAAGTCCATGGGGCGACCAGTCTCCCGGGGGAACACCAGACCACCGCGCAAGGTCAACGTAATGCGCCAGACCATCTGACAAGAGCCAGGGGGGGAGGGAGTGTGTGTGTGTGTGTGTGTGTGTGTGTGTGTGTGTGAGAGAGAGAGATTGCCAATATAGCACATCTTCATTAAAGGCTATGTGAGCATACAACCAAGCTCTCTTATTGGTAAGCAGAAGGATAGATCCTTCAAAAAAGGAGACTCAGTCTCTCCAATCAGACTTTCATTACCACCATTTCTCTCTCTCTCTCTCTCTCATATAACTGTACCTCTTCATGTCTACAGCAATTACTGTCAGGGCTGCTATGCAGCACACCTCTTATCTCCATACCGTGTTGTCAAAACCACACAAGCCCTACACCCCTTTAGAGCAGAGATGAAAGATTCATTGACACATAAGAGACAGAACTTGCATTCTTCGGCCAATAATCTACAATCATCCACATCACCCTCATTATCACCCATATCAGCATCACCACTAACAATGTAAACAAGTCATGCAGAATGCATTGAGAATGACAATTAAATACAAAATACAGCAAAAATGCATGAGTGTGAATGCATGAAGGGAGTGTGTGTGTGTGTGTGTGTGTGTGTGTGTGTGTGTGTGTGTGTGTGTGTGTGTGGCATAACAGTAGGTTTGTGTCCTCTGGTCCACTTTACTATAAGTTCTGCTTTCTGCTGCATTACTCTATAATTAACACCCTTTTAGTTCAGATTGCCTGAGGGTGTTTGTGTGTGTGTGTGTGTGTGTGTGTGTGTGTGTGTGTGTGTGTGTGTGTGTGTGTGTGTGTGTGTGTATGTTTGAGGGGGTACACAACCTATATATTTGTCATTGTACAATGGTGGCCATGGCAGCAAAGTTGTTATACACTAAGAACTCCTGGGATTTAAATAAGCACAAAACACAGTGGAATGTATGTGGAAGAACTGAGAAATGACTTTTGCAATCAGGTCATCGGCTATCCCATGGAGTGAGAGCTCCTCTTTTCATTGCTCTCCTCTGTCTTTCTGAAAAACAAATTCAGAGCCGTGTCTTCTGCCTGCGTCCCCTTACACCTCCCCGCATGGCGGGTTTGATATTAGCGCTCAGGAAGAAAGCGAATGACCCGGGGACAGAGCTGCTAATGTAGGCTACGTCCCCCTCCTGCCGCACGCAAATAAGGACAAACATCTCTGTGTGTGTGTGTTTGCGGTCTCGTTTTTTTTTTTTTCTTCTTTCTTTTTGGGTACCACATGGTTTTTTTTTTTGGGGGGGGCCAAAATGGGTCTGTCCGCAGTAGGCCCAATTAAAAGTTGGGAAAGATACGAATGGAGAGAAGAGTAAAAACAGTGCCGAGTTTTAAACGAGGCTGTGCCATTTTGTTTCAAACACTGAGGGCCTCAACAGCAGACTCCTTCATAACAGGCCATTTAATATCTCTTCCCAGCACTAGCTGCTAACTGCTATAAAATATAATATACTGTATATGCCCTTAATTATCAGTTTTATTTTTGTTGTTTGACTAAATTCAGGACTGTAAAAACACTACAGTACGCTTTTCTAATCTTTCTGCCCTGTCAAACCAATAAATGAAATCTGAAATCTGAAATCCATTTAAGAAAAAGGAGAGTATCTCCAGCCTGTGCCTCTCAGATCCGTGATACGCGCAACGAGAACAAAGTGCATCTCAGACATCATGGAAGGAACGCAGCGTGTAAAATGTAAAAAGTGCTCGGAGCAGACAGAGGGTACGCCCATCGTCCACTCTCAGATCTGACCATTTAAACACTTTTATTGCGCTAGACGTGTTTCTCATCAGTCGAGGGAGTCGCTCCGCTCTGCTGCACACCAGAGAGAGAGAGAGAGATGTGTTTGGACTGAACTGTGTGAAGTCACCATGTGTCCCCTTGGACTGATGAGGTCAAAGGGCACCTCTACGGTTCTATCTACATTCTAAGTAGTTCTTAGATATTGAGCTTCAAACTTTTGTTTGTGTGTGTGTTTTATGTTATCTTCTTCTTATTATTATTTTATTATTATTCTTTACTTTTTAAACTATGCTTTGACTATTGTCCTTCTATGCTTTTACCAGCTATTCCTGTTTGCTTTTGTTTATGTAAAGCACATTGAATGACCTCTGTGTATGAAATGTGCTATATAAATAGTTGACAAAGTTGACTTGACTTGACTTGAGAGTTATATCGATGTGATGTGAAGTGGAACAAGCCTCTTTAGATATAGTGTCCAAAAATGTATACAACTTCACAAAACACCTCATCTCAATTTATGAAGCTGTCACAGACTAAGAATATGTCAATAACTAAAATGTTGACAAAAATGTCAGATAGAACCTTATCATTCTCAACGCATTAGGCTCATACATCATCATCATCAACCGTTTTTTATTCAGGGAGAAATTGACATACATCTCTGTGGACAAGGGACATGAGCTTGACCAGGGTGTCCTTACCGGTGACGTCGGCGGCCATGAGTCCCTCGGCACGGATGACCTTCACCTGGACGACCCCCACGTCCTTGATGTTGTGGAAGGACTTGAGAAGGCTCTGTGTGAGGGGAGACAGAGGAGGGGGGCTGTTTCAGAGGATCCACACGAACAAGCAGGTTTGAGGAAATGTCCAAGTTGTTGCATTACAAACCAGATAAAGCAACTGTACACTTACCCACACACATCACAAACATTGTCATCCTATGAACAATACTTACTCTTGCCCCATATTTTAAAATGATTTTACTGGTCACAAAAAGGACATTTACTTGGAATGTGTGTGTGTGTGTGTGTGTGTGTGTGTG
>NC_063212.1:11572828-11617828 GCF_017589495.1 Alosa alosa
TAGTACAACCTGGAAAATCTTTGTGTGGTGGTCAATGTTGATATTGTGTTGGGCCGCCACAAATAAGTCAATGTATGGGAAACACTGAAAAGTACAATGAGTTGAAAATAGGTTAGTCAGCAAAATAAAAGTAGCTGAAAAGTGTGTGTGTCCCACCTGCCCATAAAGTCATCCTTCTTCCCCGTGTCTTTGTCCCACACAGTGATGTCGATAAAGCCGCCATGTTCCTCATACAGGTGAAAGTCAAACTGTTCCCGCCACTGGGGGTTCAAGGTTTTAGGTATCGTCTGAAAAGACAAAAGCAGCAGTGCACAGATCAGTGGAGATGGATGGATGATTCATCAATAATCCTACTACAGTTACGTAACATCGCTTGTGTGTCTTTTGAATCAAAATCGGTCTAGCTCTGATACCTTTAAAGGAACACGGCAACTTTTTGGGAAACACGGCAACTTTTTGGGAAAACAATGGATGTGGGTTAGACCAGCCTATAGCTAAAAGGGAGGTATAAATGGTCTAACCCACTCCCATTGAATTATGCTAAGCTAGGATAACAGTGTCAAGCTGCTCTATTGCACGCATAGGGAAGAGAAGTGTATGTATCCCTTATTTAATGGAGAATTCTGGCGATTTTTCACCTCTGTTTCTCAAGGTCGCCGAGTTCGGTCGATACAAAAATTCCCGAAAACAATCGGTTCTACCTAGCTTGAGTTGCTGCAGCCAACAGCTAGAGCCAGGCAGCTACAGTGCTACACTCTGGGGGCATGTTCATCAGCACTCAGACATCCCAAGTCTCCGAGTTCGGGGAAGATTGAAGGACGCCCAAATTAGTAAAATCCGGAATCTATAGTTTAAAGGACTGCATTTTAGCCGCACCACGGCGGGAGAGAGAGAGGGGTTTTGTGTCTGAGCATCCCAAGGGCAGAGAGCGTCCTGTTTCGCTAAATCAGCCAATCAGTTTTCGGTGTAGAGCGGGCTTTTATCTCTTTTCTCCCGAATTTAATTAATCAGTTCAGTGTATAGTAACAGGATCAGTGCCTCAAAAAAAGGAAAATGTTAGACCCATTTCAAAGTGTAGGCTACTTTGTCTCATAAGAGTAAAAAAAATAATGATAGGCCTAGTCTTGCAGCTGCACTGTTTGTAACAGTGACTTTAGCATTGCCCATGGCGGGTTAAATGATTGCAAAAGACATGTTGAGGTGAGTTTAACAAGTGTCAATTCATGTGCATATTATTCAGGCCTATCGCCTACGAGATGGCTAGTTGCCAAGGCTACATGAAAAGACCAAACTACCAAAATCTGCATATTTTATTTTCACAATTTCTATACCTTCCTTATTTGGTGTACTGACTAGACATTATTGAACATATTAATCTGTATTTAATGTTCATGCCCTGAAATGACTTTTTGCAGGTTGGGATGTCTGAGCACTCATGTTCATGCCCCAGAGTGTAGCACTGTAGCTGCCTGGAAAAAAATCACCGGAATTCTCCTTTAACTCTGAGGTAGATGGCAAATAGGCTAATATCCCCAAAAGATTGGCCTGTTCCTGTAAAGAACGGAATGCTTCACCTTATATTCATCAAATAATGTATTCTCCTGGAGTCAATGGTGCAACCATACTGTAGCTTTCTGCACGTGTCATGTCATTTTAATTCTGCCCAGGTTCAGGTCTGTGGTTAGGCTACGGAACCACTTTGATTAGAAATGAACACCTGCTACTCTGTTGTTGCCAGAGTCAGAGATGTCATGTTATTGAAATATATTTACATTTATTCATTTAGCAGACGCTTTTATTAAAAGTGACTTACATATCGTCAACTTCCTAAAATAATGGCAAAATTGAATAATCATCATTCAATTTTTGTTTTTTTGTGTTTTCTAAAAAACCTGAAACAAATGACACATGGCATTATTTTAGGAAGGTGACGATATGCGAATTATATTACAAGGGCCAATGTCTCCAGAGCAACTTGGGGTTAAGTGTCTTGCTCAAGGGCACAACGGTGGATGCTGGGGAATTGAACCCACAACCACTGACCGGAACTACTGACCGGAACTACTGACCGGAAGTGGAAGTGGTGCTGTGCCAGGGTGTCTAACTGACCTTGCTCTTGTACTTCTGATGGCCCATTCTGAACTTGACGTAGGGGTCGCTGAGGCCGTTGTTGTCCATGGGCTGGAGGCCACGCCCCTCGATCAGACTGATGCTCACGATCCCCCTCCACAGCTGCGCCTTCCGGTGCACGTCTGACAGCCGCAGGCTCTGGTGATGCTGAAACTACACACACACACACACACACACACACACACACACACACACAGCAGACACATACATACACACAGCAGACACACATACACAGCAGACACATACACAGCAGACACACACACACACATACACACACACACACACACGCACACATACACACAGCAAGCACACATTCACACACACACACACAGTAGACCCACACACACAGCAGTCGCACAGGCTCACACACAGTAGATACACACGCACACACACACAACACACATTCCGGTATGCACACATACACAAACACACACTCACACACACAGGTAACCATTCATACAATGATGCATACATGGTACATGCATACATACAGATATGCATGTCCAAACACATACAGAGATACACACACATTCACATGCCCACATACACGCACACACACACAGACACACATACACACGCACACACACACACACACACACATACATTCACACGCACGCGCACACACACACACACACAAACACACACAGATTTCCATATAAGCTTTTTGGAAGGAGGGGGATTGTCATGGATTCTCCTGGATTCCCTCACCACAATGTAGTGACAAAAAACACACACAAAGTGCACACGTACAAGCCAACAAGGAAACAGAACACACTAGAAACAGACAACATACATCAATGCAAGAGGAATTACAGAAATCCTGGTGAATCCTGGTTTGGATACTACTCAAAGACTCATACAGTAATTATTGTGGACGCATTGCCACGGCCTAAGCGTCCAGAAATAGAATTGGAATGGGCCAGTATTCTCGGCTGCAGGTGAGTTGTATTCGTGTCCATTATGAAGTGGAGTCGTGTTTCAGAGAACAATATGGGAAGACACGATTATAGTTCCCGGGCAAAAGTAAGACATCTGCGTTATTTGTCAAACAAACAAATTTATATAAGATATCTCTGTCTCCTGTGCTCGATTTGGAAACTCATTAGTATGGCTTTTGTTGTGAGTGCATTTCATTAAACTTTGAAAAACCCTGCCACGCAAACACGCGGCTTTGATCTGGAGGCGAGCTCTTAACTCTTTCTCTCCAGATATTAATGCTAAGTGGCTGACTGTGGCGCGAGCAGGCAGGCAAGCAGGCACACGCCCAGACTCTCTCTCTCTCTCTTCTCTCTCTCTCTCTCTCTCTCTCTCTCTCTCTCTCTCTCTCTCACACACACACACACACACACACACAACCGCTGACACACTCTGGCGCGCGTGCAGCAGAAGCGAGAGCTAACAGGAGCACAGTATGCTAATGCAGCCGGTCCGCGTGATGCCGCTCTCCAGCGCCTCGCCTAATTGAAAGGGCTCGTAATTGTTTTGCTGCGACAGATTGCTCATTACAGTACGTCCAGGCCTGGTGCTGGATTTTGGACGGCCAATGAGGCGGTCCCTGCCAAACTAGGCCACGCAGGACGACAAGCGAGAGACTTGTCGTCGCGATTGGGGGGAAAAACGAGAGATCTCCATGCAAATATCCATCTGAGTGAAGAGGCCACGGCTGTTGTAAAAGAGGGTCCTCTTGTGAGTGCCTCGGGTGAAATAAAGTCTCCTCCCCTGATACTAGTACATATCAAATATGTGTTATTTTCAGCCATGGCCTCATGCGGGGACCAAGCGTAACATTTAATTTCATCAAGTTTACAATATCCTCAGGCCAGTGTATCAAGATGTGCCAGTGTGCAACAACAGTTACATAATCTATTGTATGTTTGCATAACCCTCAAGTAGGCTACAACTGGAATTTTAAGTAGTCACAAAGTATGAAGATCCTCTCACTCTTTCAATTCTATGCTTATCAATACCGAATATACTATTGAATATTCTACTATACTATACGCTATAGTTACACTGCAACAAGGGCTAATATAAAATCTGGCCATGACACAGCATAACCTAACAGTTCAAAGAGGGTCAATGTTTTTGGTTCCCCTATTAGTTGAATTTAACTTTCCTCTGAGGTTGAATCTTTTATCATTTGGAAACAATGGGAGGTAATCCGTAATCCCACTCGCAGCTGGCTGGCAGCCTCCTACTGTGTGTCTATGGCAGCTCAGCGCTCACCAGACCCAGCTTCATTAGAAGACGGAGGCAGGCTGAGGCGGAGAGTAAAAATAGACGCTGACGGAGGGGGGCGCCCAGGACTGGGACATGCATGCATGCGCTAGCTGGGGCGGCTGCTGGTGTGCAGGTAGTTAGCTAGCGCAGCGGCTAATTCCCTGCCTGAGTCCCACCCGGCACTGGCCCAGTTTGCAGCATCAAAGACTGGGCTTACGGAGGGGGGTGGGGGTGGGGAGTATGGGGGTGGGCGAGAGCGGCAGTAGGACGTCTTCCACACACATGCGCATTAAAAGAGAGGCGCTTTCATGTTTCCAGGGGGCTCCTGGATGCCTCGCCAAAAGAGGCGAACGCCACAGAACTGGAGCCCAAAACGTAGCGGGGTGTGACCTAACCCCAAACGGCGGCTGTGGTGCCTACAAAAGAGGCTGGCTGCTCTGAAACTCGTCCTATCACACACATCAGACTTCTCGTTTCTGTTAGGCCTAGTCACACACACACACACACACACACACACACACAAACATACACACATACACACACACACATCATCATCATATGTTAATGACTGAATAGGATGAAATAAAAAAAGATAGGCCTGTTTGGAAACGCTTCTGAGGAAAACTCTTTAAAGTGTTAGAGTTTAAACGCCGTTCTCAACTTTTAAATCGTGTCTGAGGAAGTGCTTCCCTGTGCTAAGTGCACTCGGCTGATGAGCCATGACACAGCAATGCACCACCACAACAACATGCACGGACCAGTAGGACCCGACTGACCAGCATGCCACAAGTTCAGATGAAAAGAAAAACAAAATGAGTTCTGACCAAACCAAACCAAATCAACGAGGCAAAAGAAGACAAAAGGAAATCGCTGAAGATGGGAAATCAAGGATCAGCTGGACGAGTAATGAAAAACTGGGACGAGCAGGAGAGCAGGAATGGGAGAGGAAAGATGGAGGACACTCTTTCACGCCCCACTTCCTGTTCAGGGTACTTGGGGATCTCTTTTCCAAAAGGAGCACATTCCATAATATTCTTGCAATCAAACCTTTTTTTCCGTCTCCATTTTGAACTGAAACATAACAATAGGGACAAAAAAAGGAATGAAGGCTGGTCCATCAGAAGGCCGAGGGTCAGTTTGCCCCTTGAGCAGTGAGACCAGCTTAAAGATGACAGTGAAGAGTGCTTTATTTTCTCACTAAACAGCTGCAATATACATGCACCTTCTCCACCCTCAACACTTTTGGAACTTTGGGTCAACAAAGTACAATCTGTGAAGATGATTCTTCAACGCAACATCATGGATGATTTAGGCCAAAACAGCAGTGTACATAAATATCACAAATATGATGCATTGTCTCGGTACCTTAATCAGATGACTTGACCAGATTTGTTTAATTCAGATTAGTCTGATGGTAGACCAGAATCAGTCGCACATGAAAACTCTTCTTACTCCATCTCACCAGCAGAGGGCGACATAATCCTCTCAGAAAACTGAGTCTGTATATTGCAGCACGTAGAAAATAAATCGAACAGAAAAGATGCTGGCTGGAGCGGACTGGTCAGGGCAACGGACACAGAGAAGCGAGGGGGTTCCGAGCGGAACAGAGCAGAGCAGAGCACTGCAGAGGCAGCAAGTGGAAGCTGATGAATGCAGTTGTTGTTGTTGTTGTTGTTGTTGTTGGGGTGTACACAGAGGACATGCTGTAGATTACCTTACTGGACCTTTTCCAGCTCCTTCTCAATAGCATGGTCTGTAAATGAGACAAAGCCAGTATAAAAAAGCCAGCCCTTCCATATGAGCTGCGATGAGAAGGGGCATAAGGGGGCCAACGGGCAGCCCCGGCCAGCGAGGACAGCAGGGACACACACACACACTCTTACACACACACACACACACTATACTACTATATACAGGTATACTGTGCAAACTAAACATCTTCTCAAAAAAAGAGCTAGACACATACATATCCTGAGAGAGGTGAAGAGGCAGAAAGAGAGAGTGAGAGCAAGACAAAGATTGAGAGAGAGATAGATAGAGCTACATGTATAGAGAGAGAAAGAGAGAGAGAGAGAGAGAGAGAGAGAGAAAGAGCGAGAGAAAGATGACTTCCATATCCACACGTCATAGAACAAGTATTCCCAGTATGTGTTTGACATACAGATACTGTTCATGCTTTGCTTTGGGGTTACCCCCGAAGTGAGGCTTAAAGCAGCATTAACTGGAAGCAAATACCAACAATCAGTTAGGCATCATCAACAAATCAACAAACACACAAAATAATAGCTGCCTGGAATGGGGCCTCTACATGAAAGCTGCGATGATGGTGATGTGCCCAGCAGAGGAACAAACTATATCCACAGGCTCCTCTTCCCTCATAAATCCATCCATTTAACCTTCGAGAAGAGACCGATAGAAAGAAAAGACCCTGGCTATGTCTCAAACCATATATACTTCCGTCAGTACACTGCTAGTGCGCACTGAGCGCTTACTTGCGTTGTGCTCACTTTTCGATGGTTAGTAGTACTGTCCCAATATCTGCACTATATACTTAAACTAAGTATTTGAAGTGTGCAAGGGAAGGAATTGTGTAATATCGGCAGGTGTCCAGGGGAGGGCGCTAAGAGGGACAAATACAACACCGGTTTGAGGTTGTGCCAGGATATGTGAGCATCTCTCTTAGCTCAGCATGGGGGCCTTGGAGAAAGTTGCAAAGAGTTGAGCTCGCATCCTATAGAATAAAGCAGTGCACAGTAACTAAGATATCAGATCAAACAGACTCCCAGCAGTCCCAAGTGGGCCCATGTTCTACATAATATGGTACAATTAAATGAACAAAGCAGAAATAGCTGCATCTCGTTGTAATGAAGATACATCTACTTCTAATCAAGGAGGCCCTTCGAGATAGAGAGGAAAAGAGAGAGATTAAAGAGATTGCTCTTTTCTTTCTTTTAAACTTGTTTACTTTTTCTCTCTTCTACTTCCTCAGCCAAAGACCAATGGCATTTGTACAACAAGCCATACGAGCAGCTTCGACTCGGCATCTGAGAAGCAGAGCGTTCAAATCTGCCGATTTCTCTGCCGCCCAGACGACATACTAGTCACTCACTGCTTGAGAGCCGTTCAAAATGGAATGAGTTCAATATCGTTTCTCAACCCATTACCAGACAACTGTACACTGAGTATCTGAAAGGATAATAAAACAGTGGTGAGGCAGGACTTTCAATTATGATATAACAGCAAAACTCAAACGAGAAAACTCCAATTTATGTTGCTAACATAAAAATACTACTGGAAACGAACTAGCTTGCCATCAACCTAAAACAACAACATAACAAAGATTTTTTTTTTTGAGACCAATTTACTACATAAGTCATATCATCCTAGGAAGCAGGATAGAAGGTGTACTGATAGATTTATTATTGATACATGTATAAAATCAACACACAGCACTGCTAAAAAGTGCATACATTACCCAAGGACAAAAGA
Source organism: Alosa alosa (assembly GCF_017589495.1). Classification (NCBI taxonomy): domain Eukaryota; kingdom Metazoa; phylum Chordata; class Actinopteri; order Clupeiformes; family Clupeidae; genus Alosa; species Alosa alosa. The sequence continues at coordinate 11,580,668 of NC_063212.1, forward strand.
AACCAGGGTGCATGGTCTCTGTGAGGTATATGAAGCCTCGCTGTCTGTTTTTCTTTTTGTTTTCAGAAGAAATCTTTAGAAGATTTTTGCAATGACACATTAAGGTATCATCTCCCAACAATCTGTCACAAGACCATCACTTCCTGTGTCATTTCACAGGAAGATAGATGTGTGTGTGTGTGTGTGTGTGTGTGTGTGTGTGTGTGTGTGTGTGTATGTGTGTGTGTGTGTGTGTGTGTGTGTGTGTGTGTGTGTGTGTGTGTGTGTGTGTGTGTGTGTGTGTGTGTGTGTGTGTGTGTGTGTGTGTGTGTGTGTGTGTGTATATGTGTGTGTGCGTGTTTGTGTGTGAGGTGAGAACTTACAGCTTCTCGGAGGTCCCCTTCTTTGGGGGTCACCGATACGGTCAGGTCCAAAGTGCCCAGGTCATGGTCAGGATAGTGGGGGTCTTTAAGGTCAAGGGTCACATCCAGGGATCTGAAGAATCATCCCTTGACACTGTAATAAACCGCTAAGAACACACAATGCACACTGCAAGAACCCTCACGCTATCAGCTAACTCAGTTGTAACTACATCACAGTAGCATTCTTGCACGACTGGATAATAACACTGACTGTTATAATTGCATAATGTCTTAAGCTTGGCATTACTACTGATGAGGCAATTCTGCAATGCACTACCAATATGTAACACTAGGTGGCAACAAATTACTAAGAAAATGACTAAGAACATACAAGTATAAGTGCTTTTTTATATCTAATGAAATTCAACAATGCGATGGAAATAAATGATTAGAAATAAACATTGGTGACGATCGTGACTATTAGATGGGGGATGTAGACACCTCTGATGTTCAAGAGATTCTAGATAGACGTAGGCTGAACCCATGAAGTCGTCCTGCAGTCCGAAGTCATAATCGAAGACCTAGAGCAGAACACAGAGAGCAGTCCACACAGCTACAGCACATCTCAGAGGACTCAAGGCTCACAAAGATACACACATGTGATGTAGCATTACAACAACAAAAGGCCTAGACCCATGGAAGCTGGCACTTCTTTTTTCAATAAACTGCTCTCCCATGCCCACATCCACGGCTGAAGTGCCCTTGAGCAAGGCACCTAACACCTCACTGCTCCCCGAGAGCTGCTGTAGCAAGGCAGCTCACAGCTCCGGGTTAGTGTGTGCTTCACCTCACTGTGTGTTCACTGTGTGCTCTGTGTGTTCACTAATTCACGGATGGGATAAATGCAGAGACCAAATTCCTTGTATACACAAGTATACTTGGCCTAGAAACCTGATTTACATTTACAATTTACATTACATTTACATTTACAAAGGTGTCTCGTCATTTCCTCTTGAATAAGGCCCAGTCTATAGGCTGCACTCAGTGAAAACAAAACCACATGGTTGCATTTGTTCACTGAAGATGTCATATAACTATTCTGATGAGGAAACGGGAAAAACATTACGAAAAATGACCGGACTAAATGGCCAAATACTTGGAGTCATCTCTTGATGTGTTTATTTTCATTGAGTTGTCCCAAACCGGAAGTGGACGCGATATCTTTGTAACCATTGTCGCATTTCTCCAAATCACAGAATCACAATGTGGCCCTGCAATTTTTTTCTAAAGATAAGTGATTTAATCATTAACATACATGACATGTCTCTTGAAATGATGCAATCTTTTGGAGTTGCTAACTGTGAATGCCAAATTCACACAGATAGGCTTATGTCTCTGCATGCTTTCAAAAAGGCTGCCTTTTCTAACACTTTTGTCAAGCTAACCCTGAACATCACACACAGTGGGTGGGCTTGTCTAATTACAGTGCATGAAAATGCACTGTACTGTTCTTACTAGGCTTCTTATTACAGTGCATGAAAATGCACTGTACTGTTCTTCCTAGGCAACAACAACTTCTTATTACAGTGCATGCAAATGCACTGTATTGTTATTCCACGGGCTTCTTCCGACATATTATTATTATTCTTCCAGGCCCTAATTTGGCTTGAACCGCTTATCGTAGAAACTTGGTTCAAACTTCGACACGTAGCTCTTGCTGCAAATTTTCGTTCTATGACTTTTCATATTTCTACGACATTTACTTTTTGAGATATTAAATAAAAACCAAACTTTAAAATTCTCCATAGACTTAACATGGCTTTATGACATCATAATAGGCTATTGATGGGTTTCATCCTATTTTTTACAGTCTATGGTTTCATCAGGTCCCTTTCCACAGGTGTATTAATCAAGCACCATGCAGTCTGCATTGATAATCAAGGTGCTTGATTTTATACACCTGTGGAAAAGGACCTAATGAAACCCTTGAATTAAGGAAATAGAATGCAATCAACTGCACCTGTGCTCTCTCACTGACTGCCTGCAGCAACTTCAATGGAACCTCTTCTCTCTGTCCCTCTCCATTCAACTGAAAAGCTCACTTCTCATCCCAACTTTCTTTCACTTCTTTTTCTTCACTTTCCCTAATTTTCTCTATCCCTCTCTCTATTTCTCCAAATTTTAATAACTTTTAACTATTTTTACTATTTACACTTTTTTAGCATAGCAACCACTATAATGACCCTAGCAACAGCCTAGCAACCACCTTAAATACCCTAGCAACAACCTTAGCAACCACTTTTTTAGCATAGCAACCACTATCATTATCCTAGCAACAGCCTAGCAACCACCTTAAATACCCTAGCAACAACCTAGCAACCACTTTTATAGCATAGCAACCACTACAATTACCCTAGCAACCGCGTAGCAACCACTTAAGTACCCTAGCAACAACCTAGCAACCACTTTTATAGCATAGCAACCACTATAATTACCTTAGCAACAGCCTAGCAACCACCTCAACTGCCCTAGCAACAACCTAGCAACCGCTTACAAACTGTCAACTTAGCAACCAGCATGATTACCCTAGTAACCAACCTAGCAACAACTTTGCATGCACTGTATTTCGATCAGGAAATGCTTTTCTAGTTACAGTGCATGAAAATGCACTGTACTGTTCTTCCTAGGCAACTTCTTCTTATTATTATTATTCCGCTTACCACTTTTTCCGTACGCAATTTCTATTGAACAGTTTAACTTAGAAACTTCGTTCAAACTTCGTTCAAACTTTGTTTTAACAATTTAACCCATTAAACTACTGAACTTTTTACATTCAACTTTTAAACGGTCTACTTTTAAACTACCATTAAACTATCTATCTATTAAACTAGCTGTCTATCAACAACTTTTAACTTGTCATCAACTATGTCAACACTTGTCATCAACTATGACTCCTACCCACTGTAGCTAGTTAGCATAGTTAGCATTTTTAGCAAAACTACTAGAAAACATTAGCTAAGTTAGCTAAGTAGCATTTTAGCATTGCTAACATAGTTAGCATGTTTAGCAAAACTGCTAGAAAACATTAGCTAAGTTAGCTAAGTAGCATGGTTAGCATAGTTAGCATGTTAACATTGTTAGCATAGTTAACATTTTTAGCAAAACTGCTAGAAAACATTAGCTAAGTTAGCTAAGTAGCATTGTTAGCATGTTAGCATTGTTAGTATTTTTAGCAAAACTGCTAGAAAACATTAGTTAAGTTAGCTTAGTAACATGGTTAAAATAGTTAGCACTGTTAGCATAGTTAAAATTGTTAGCATAACTGCTAGCAAACATTAGAGCCATTCCAACTTTTAGTTATCGTCAAATATCTACCTATACACAGCCATTAAACTATTTGAATATCAACATTCATTAAACTTTCAGTCTGTCAATGACTTTTAAACTATTTACATTCAACTTTTAATCAGTCTACTCTTAAACTTCCATTAAACTATCTATCTATTAAACTAGCTGTCTATCAACAACGTTTAAACTATCTACATCCAACTTTTAAACGTTCTACTTTTAAACTATCATTAAACTATCTATTAAACTAGCTGTCTATCAACAACTTTTAAACTATACATTCAACTTTTAAACGGTCTACTTTTAAACTACCATTAAACCATCTATCTATTAAACTAGCTGTCTATCAACAACTTTTAAACTATCTACATTCAACTTTTAAACAGTCTACTTTTAAACTATCATTAAACTATCTATCTATTAAACTAGCTGTATATCAACAACTTTTAAACTATCGACATTCAACTTTTAATCGGTCTACTTTTAAACTATCAACTTTTATTAAGCTATACTGTACAACCACCATGTCTATCCTAGCATCACCATAGTAACCATCCCTGTATTATCTATTTTAATTATACATGATATTTTACATCACAACTTTTGCATTTTCATGCACTGGTAATTCCTTGGAATTGCATTTCTAGTTAACTTTGAGGTTTTTGGGAGATTGATTTAATTGAGTTAACACATGGTTCTCTGAACATGAAAGATAATCAGACCAGATTACATAAGAAAAATATGTAATCAGATTATAGTTACATTGTCAAAGATTACTTGATTACATTTTGTTTATGTGTTTCAATACATACAGGGATGGGCAAGGATACATCAGGACGTAGCCTATTTTGAAATAAAATACCAAATACCCTCTTTTTAAATGTATCAATGTATCTTTTTAAATGTATCAAAATAAACTACAAAATACTGTAGCCATTTAAATGTATCAAAATAAAATAATGTATTTTTGTATTTTGAAAATACTCAAAATACTCTTTTCAATGGGGCATGAAACACTTTCCAGGCCCAGAGGCCCAAGTGTTCAGGGATCCCTGAAGCCCAAACCTCTGTGTGAAGTCACTACTATGTTCTCCAGCCCTGATATCGGAATAGAGCCCCTCAGTCAAATAACATAGGTTATGTTATGTGATATGTCTTATTATCACCCGGAGAGAAGAAATACTCTTTTCTGATTGGCTGGCGGGGTGGCTTTTAATTCTGAATAACGGGACACCTATGAAGTAGATCTGGTAAAATAAGTTTAATCGCCGTTCCATATCAATGCTTATGAATGGTAACTATAACAACGATAGTAGGACTACGGTTGAGCCTGGAGGCAGGCTTTGCAACAATGAAATCAACTTTAAACAAGCTAACTGTCCATGCTATCACTGTTATAGGGCCAACGAAAGTTGTACAACAAGCTGAACTAGTGAGCTTCTTTTTAAATGGAACCTCGTGTTTCCTTTGCTTTACAGTGGCAACCGGGTGATAAGCGGGATAACGGCCTTCGAGGTGTGTCCAGTTATATGGAATTAATGGACTTTGGCGGAGGCAAGCACGTCGGGGCGGAGGCAAGCGCGTCGGGGAGTTCTTTGCCCCTCGCCCTCGTCCATTAATTCCATATAACAGGACACCTCGGCGGCCGTTATCCCTTACATAGGGCCCCTCAATCGTATAACATAGGTTATATTATTCACCCTGATATCTAAATGGGGCCACTCATTCAAATAACACGGGTCACACTATATGTGATAATCATGCTTTGTAATTGCCATCTTTTTTTTACAGCAAGATGCCTTAAATGGGTTGATGGTTATATTATAAGTCTCAATCTGTCATGTATTTGCACAAAACTTGCCAGAAGTCATAATTTAAGGGGTTATTGCCTTTTAGCACACCCAACTGCGACCCAGCTAGAAAATAAAATGGAAGCCTATATTTTCCCCTTCATGTGAGTGGTTCTGTGCAGAAATACAAGACCAGTTGATAGTCCTAATTTGTGTTTAAAAGGGGAAGTATAAGGCTACATGTGCGCTATAATGTAGCAGAACTAGGATGACCACCAATCAGACTCTGAAAAGGAGTACAAGTTATCTATAAAGTAAGGAAAAATTGGCCAAAATGAGGACACCCCCCAATGTCTGCTCATAGGCTTATTCCAGTTTAGTACCTGTAGCTAGTTGGTACATAGCTGTGTAGTGTGTACAGTATACTGTGTGAACTTCCTTCCCAACACCTTAAGAGTTGTGCTAGTATGAGAGCCAGCAGACCGGGCTTTTAGCTCGATTGTTAGCACGCTTGACTCCCGAATCCAAGGAGCTGCTGTTTGTGGGTTCAAGTCCGGGCGAGTGCAGGGCTGAGCCGTGCAAATCAGCACAAGTGCTATGACCCAGATCAGGAGTGAGGTTTAGACATGAACACGCAATTTGTGTTGAAAAGGGGAAGTGGGGGCTACACTTGTACCATATTTGCTTATTGCTTAATGAAATGAGTTGGTCACTGAGACTGCTGAGATGGACATCCTGTTGAGATAGATGTCCTCATACATATGAACAGAACCTGTACAGTAAACAGCTCCTGCAATTACTTGCAAGCGTCAAGTCGTATATCCTCTGAGACCGCACTGGTTCATATCCAATCAAAACGCAGCCACCGCATCCACACACCATAGTTCACTGAATTATCTTGCACAATCTCTTCACACATGTGCATTGCTTGTGCTCAAAATCAAACACTCTCTACTGCCCCCTAGTGGTTCACCTTAACATAGAGTGGCTCTCTCAGCGTGTCCACTAGCAGGGAGACCCGCTCGTCCCACACCGGGTTCAGGTTCTTGTGGATGGTCTTGCTGCGGAACACCTCCTTCCCCGCTATCTTGAACTTCACATAGGGGTCACTGGTCCCTGGAGAGGAGCAGAGGGGCCAGAGGGAAGGACTGTTTAAAGCAGATGAAATCAAACTGAATGGCTGTGTGTGTGTGTGTGTGTGTGTGTGTGTGTACAGCAGACATGTGGACTCGAGTCACATGACTTGGACTCGAGTCAGACTCGAGTCATGATTTTAATGACTTCAGACTTGACTTGATAAAATTCGGCATGACTTGCGACTCGACTTGGACTTGAATACTATTCACTCGAGACTTGACTCGGACTTTGCCTCTTTGACTTGTGACGACTTGACATGTCTCGAGTCAAAAACTAAATTTCCTGATCGTGGACCAGTCACCCCAGAGATGCTTTCACTCCGCGACTAAAAAAATAAATAAATAGCGGAGACAAGCGGCCAGTCCAGAGCACAGTTCAGTGCCCACACATGCGTTACGCACTGTGTGTAGGGCACCAAGAGACAGAGAAACGACCAACATTTAGCTAATAACTAGTAGCTTTACTGCAATCTGATTTGCACTCTTGTTAGAGAACGTTTACAATGTCAAAATGCACCAACAGCATGTTACATAAAGATGATACTTTTCGAGTCCTCTCCATTAAGATCCAACTTGAACTTATGCTAGCCTACTCCATTTAATTGAGAACCCCATCTAAGCACGCACGAGAGGGAGAGAAAACGAGTGGCAGGTTCCAGCTGTCTTGTCATTGTTGATGATGATTGATATTTTCTTTTAAATATAAGAAACGTATAAAAGGAAATCATGAAGGCAACAAATACGAGATTAGGGAAATTGCGGATTTATCCGGTTCTCACTACTGTTATAAACTATGAGATCCAGGTCACTATGACATAGGCTGCACTCACTGTGATTTGGAAAGTGGACAAGAATATGAAGAGTTGTCTTTGCCTTTGTTTAATGGAAATGGTGAGTCTTGAAGTAGGCCTATTCAATAATTTGTTTACATGAAGCACATTGATATGCCGATTGAAACGCATTCCACTCAGCTAGCTAGGTGGCTACTGGCTACCAGGCTCATAATTCACATTTAATTGCAAACAGAAAATGTCAAGCAAGCATCATGTCATACATGCATCTATTTCCAAAGGAATGAAAGCTGTTTGTGCCAACTTAATATAATGCTTATCATTGTTAATATTGTGCTATTCATGTGGCACAAACAATGTTTGAGTTTGTGGACTAGCCATAGGAATGGAGCTTGTAAAAAAGATCATTATGAGAATGTGTGGAAAGTGGCACACAATGGGCTTAAAGTGACAGTGCACCATTTACAAATGAGATAAACAGCATCACATGTGTAGTATTTCTTAAGAAATGAATACTTTAAAACAAAATTACTGTGTCATTATTATCTTTTAAATAATATAAAAGTGTTGACCTTGGCTTCCCTTATGAGTCGCCACTGGCAGACAGCCTAATAAATTGTTTGCAGGCAAATCTGTGGCCTAGCGCAGTGAAATGCCATCAGTCAAATTATTACTCATCCTTACAGTGAGCTCCGAAATTTGGAAAAACAATATTTTTATTTGTCATGTAGCTATCCGTTTTGTACAGATTACTCAGGTATGCACATGTGTATATTGTATGCGCATGCATATATCGTAAAAGATTTCAAGACAGAAACATTGAACATATTTTAATCTGTATTTATAAAAAGAAATTCTGTGGATTAGATGGAAGTGTTAAAATTATGATCGATAGTCTAATAATGCCATTATTAAGTGAAGAGTACCTGATGACTTGTTCAGGACTTGAAAAAGATTGGGACTTGGACTTGGACTCGACTTGGCTTTGATGAGACTTGGACTTGGACTCGACTTGCCCTTCTCTGTATTTACTTGGGACTTGACTTGGACTTGAGTGCTAAGACTTGGGACTTACTTGTGACTTGCCAAACAGTGACTTGGTCCCACCCCTGGTGTACAGTGTACACGGACTTACATGGAGTTACTGACACACATTTGGTGAAGAAAACAAACTCGTGTTTGCCTTTGCAGAACAAACGACACAGAATAAAATGCATTTCCAGTTAATTATTCAACATTACTAAAATATTTAACAATACTAAACAGCTGCAAAATTACTGTGAAAATGTGCAGAACTTTGACTTTTATGCTGCATTTAGAACAATATTACATTTTAAAACATGCTGCAGGAGGAATGTTTGCGGTTTATAACAAAGAGGAGCCATTTCAGCTGCAGAGATAACTCTGTGATTAGTAGTAGCATCATACATCAGTTAACCACTTTAATTTCTCCCCAGAGCAAAACTGTTTTAGCAGATTCACATTCCTGCTGATCTGCAAGTCACAAAACCGAATTCATTATACGGTTAGTAACATTAGCTTCCCTTGCAAAGGCTCAGCATACTACAAACATGCTCAGTGGTGATGAACATTTCATTCACTGCTTTTATTGAATCAGTCCTGCAGCACATACAGTACAGTTAGATTACAGACACTACTACCATAGATCTTGCAACTGAAGAAAATGCATTGAAATTGGGAGCTGAATCTTGTGTGAGTGTGAAAGCTAGACCAATCAGCTCTGAATACCAATAGTGTATTTAGGGTATTAAAACAACAGTCCACTTTAATTAGCTTAAACTCTGCTTATATGTTCTTATATGTTGTTTGAGAGAGCAAAAGATAAAAAAGATGTAAACATTTCAAGATGTACTTCTAAACCTGGTCATCTCTACACGTTTTTTTATTTGCACTTCACATCTGCATAGAGGTCCGATTAATTGCATGCGGCAATGGATCTACGCAGACATGTCTGCTTTGTCTTCGTCAAAAAACTGTATGACCTCAGCTTCACTTTGGCCACACACGTCTCTCTATTCTCATTTTATTTTAGCCTTGCTTCTTGGGACATAATGTACTATTGCTCGTATCGTGACTAGATACAGTGGCTTACAGCTAGTGAGACTTGACGGTCAGTTCCCATGAGTGTATTTTCGTCCGGCGGAGGCCTAATGACCTGGAGCTGATGTGCTTTCTGCCCTCTGCCCTCTGCCCTCTGCAGCATCATGCTGCGTGCCACACAGAGTCACCCCAACCTCGCTGCCCCCCTCAGGCTTGCCCGCTCCAGCTCCACCTCTGCCTCGGTGCTCTTTCCCCCGTTGTTGATGTTGTTATTTTTGGGGTGTGCTCAGTGAGCTCTCCAAAACAGTAGCTGTGCTTAGCCCAAGGCCTCTGGTCACGTGACTGTGGTAAGTGGCCGTGATTGGCTGGTGCGGTGGAGCATACAATGTGCAGACTAAATGTGCCGTTTTGGTGCCGTGGGGCTCGCGGAGGGTGAGCGCAGCCTCATCTGGTCCTGCTGAGTCAGTGTACATAAAACAGGCATGGGTGCGGTCACACACAGAGACACACACATGCACACACACACGCACGCACGCACGCACACACACACACACACACACACACACACACACACCTATGCAAGCATGCACACACACACACACACTCACACACACACATACACACACACCTATGCAAGCATGCATACACACACACACACACACACACACACACACACACACACACACACACACACACACACACCCAAATGCACACACGCACGCATGTATGCACATATTTTAGTCGTCAACATCTATTAGTTGGTGCTCCCTCCATTTCACTGCATGGGGAGAAATGTGTACAACTACTCATATTGAAACAGGCAAGCCAACAAGCCAGATGTAGCCTACACTTTTCCCATGAATAGAAACAATGACATCAACGGCCATCGTGTGAAAACTGTATTACTGCAATAAGATCTACCAAATAAGAATGATTCACCAGGCTTTAGGGAGACTGTTAACTCAAACTGTCAAATATGGTCATGCCATCAGACATCAGGTGATTTCCTGTAAAGCCCATGTGCAATTTACAATAATGGGTATGTGCCAAGAGAGGAAAGCTGAGCTTTTTAACTGACACATTCAAGTTCAGGTGGGAAACTCTTGCAAAACACCCCTCTTGACTAATCTGACAGTTTATTTTCCATCTGAGTGGTCGACACAAAGGAAGTGTGTAACAGACTTTTGGTTTTACTGCTGCCGTGATAACGTACTGCACTGAAGGCCATATAGCAGGGGGGTCAAACATAAGGCCATAAGGGCCAGATCAGGCCCGCCAGCAGGCTTCATACGGCCCCACTAGATGTTTTGGGTAGGAAGGGAAAGTTAGAAAAAAAAAGATATTCACATCTACAGTAGTTGTCTTCAACAATTTATATATTTATACTTATTTATACTTATATATTACTTATATATTATACTGTAAGCAATATCTCTATGATATGATAGATTAAACCTAGCACTACAAACCATCCTCAGGAAGGAAGAAGCAGAAAAACTAACATGGAAGTAGGGCATTTCAAGAGAGAAAGAGCAGTACCAGTATATGACAGCAGTACATTATTTGTACTTGTTAGCTCATAAGTGATATAATCAAACAACACTCTGATACCCATGCAGAAACATGATAATGACCATGACAATGACGGCCCCCCACTAGGTCTCATTCCAACAAACCGGCCCACTACCTAATATGAGTTTGACACCCATGCCATATAGTATGTTATTATGGTGTTCTCCAATGTTTCTCCAAAGGGTTCTCCAATGTTTTCTCAGTTAGCCTTTTAAAATGATATCAGATTAGTAAACAGAATGTGCCTATGGAACATTGGATGAATGGTTGCTGATAATGGGCAATGTAGATATTGCATAAAAGATCAGCCATTTCTTTCTACAAAAGTCAAGAACCCTTTTGCAATTATGTAAGCACATAATTTAATCAGAAAACTGCTGCCCTGTTTATAAAAAAATACAACTGATCTCAGCTGGTATTCTGTCTATAATGGAGTGGAATGGAAATTTCTAAGTGACCCCAAACTTTTGACGGATAGTATTTCATGTTACATGCAACATGTTGCATTTGTTCCTACAACTAAGGGAATGTATAAGGCATTTTTGTATCTATCATTGAGTCCAATGTTTTATGTAGCTGACTACACGCTGTGTTTGTCCCTGTCTAGACCTGTATCTACAACTCTCTGCATGTCTCAGGTGTTGTGGTGTAAAACCGGTTGGATATGAAGATAATGGGGGATGGTGATGCACACAAAACACTTCCACGCTATCGCCAGTAGATGGCACTATTAGCTTACTTCGGCGCATCACTGTGGGATAACCCAGCCCCGTGTGGCCACCGCATCAATCAAACCAGCAGCCCATTTGCCGCAGTCCATTAAAGCCCCTCTCCTGGATCAGCCTGAAGGCCATTTCAGAAGGCCCCCCCTTACCCACACGGCCTGTGGATTAATAAGGACACCTACTCCTACACACACACACACATACACACACACACACACACACACACACACAAACCCCCCACACACACACACACACACACACACACACACACACACATCTGATCCATAAGATTATCTCACAAATAAGTCCCTGAGTTTAACCTTCACACTGTCGTGGCCTAAAAAAACACACTCTGGAGACTACCTCTAATGACTAAGGATGGGAGCTTTTTTATCAGGATGTGGTGACCATGCAGGGCGAAAATTGAGTTTTTTCCCGGCATCTTGACAGGGCACACAGGCAAGTGTGATGTCTTATTGGATTAGTCTCACAAAGGTTGGCCACAGAGAGGATAAGAGCGAGAGAGGACGGGGAAAAAAAAGAGAGAGAGAGGGACACACATACAAACACACACACACACACACACACACACACACACATGATGGTGACTGGCATATGGATGTTTGCTGTATAGATAATCAACTTCTGCATGTTGACATTCTGCACACGTCTGACTCCATGCAAGTGGCTTGGGGCTTAAATCTCAGAAAGCCAACAGATTATGTACTGTACAGTATGTACACAAATGTATTTGAATATATATATTACTGTATACATTCCTTTTTAGCATTTTGAATAAATATATAGTATATGTGCAAGATGATTCAAAGTGCATGATGGCTTGTATTCATCAAGTAGCTTGAAGCTGCAATAAAGGCAGTTACTGTGAATGTCATTCATAAAATGTTACCCAGTAAAGCATGGGATCCACTCTGTTACATCACCAGCCTCCTATCCAATCACAGCAGACAGTTGCATCTGCATTCCACCAGCCCTGTCATACAGTAGAAGCCTTATTACAGCCTCTGTTTTGAGGTATGTGGTTACGCTTACTGACAGTGTTTCCTCCACATCGCTGGAGCTGAACCACAGCTCTTTTCCATTTTTGTGGTGCACAGTGCACATATTCAACACTTAGCTTTGCTGACACTACGGTTGCATACTGTCTCAGTTACTCTAATTAGTCCTTTATGTGATGGCTGTGCAGTGTTTACACCGTCCTAGCTCCAACTGTTGAACTGCATATACACCTTATGTATGTCCTGTTCCCCATAACAATTATATCAGGTACATCATTCTCATAACTAACATGTTGCTGTTGCTTCGTCTTGGCAACATAGTGCATATGCAAGCTGCTGCTCAGCTAAATTGACATTAAAGGCCTATACACACGGCCGGTGACGCGATGGCGATTTATGGCAGGCGACCAGCAAAATTGAATAGAATCTATGTGAAGTGAATGGGGCAACTCATACGGCAAGTGGAACGACGGCCGTCGCATCGGTCTAATCGACCCCTTTCTATTTTTCGGGGCGATTTTGATGAAGTCATAATAGAAAACAAGCTGTCTGGTCAGTGTATCTCCACCATCGCGTTTGACTGTCACATCGCCGGCCGTGTGTGGTGGGCTGTACATTTAGCAGACACTTTTCATCCAAAGTGACTTACATATGTCAATTCTATTGCAAGGGACTACATTGTCCCCGGAGCAACTTAGGGTGGAGTGCCTTGCTCCAGGGCACAACGGTGGAAGCCGAGAATTGAACCCACACATTTTCAGGCAACTGTATGTTAGTCCAGCTCCTTAACCACTATGTTACCACTGCACCCCCATTCATTTCAATACGACTATTACTTTGTAGGCTACTGAGCTATCTTAAATGAATTGCAGTGGTGCAGAGAGAAGCCAGAGCTATAACAGACATAAGGATGCTGTTTGACACTCTTATCAACAACCCTTTCTCTCAGGTTAGGCTCACAGAAAACTGTACTGTCAAAAGGTTCCTTAAAACCTTTCCTTACAGCACACTGCCCCCACCTATCCACACACACACTACACACACACACAGTCACTGCTCCACTCCCCTCCCGCCCACACACACATCTTCACTGTCATCACTCACATACATCATACATACAGTACTCTGCTTGCAATAGTAAGTCCCTTCACCATACATACACAGCACATTATTTTGCTTCCAACTCACACATCCCCAACTGCCACACTGCCCCCACAATACACAGCACATTTTCATGATGAAGCTTCTCCAACACACATATTGCACACTGCCCTCTCCCCCACAGTACACAGCACACTATCCCATCTCCCTTGTCATCCCCCAACACACACACCAAGACCCCTGGCAGTTGGGTTAGTCCCTTGAGCCGTGGATCTGCCCAAGGTTTCTTTTCCTTGCCCCTGTTGCTCTTGGGTGCTCCTTGTTGGTGCCCCCCAATCCCAATCCTCCCCCACCATTCTTATGCAGCCCTTGCCACTTAATCTACTAAACCCCTCTTCTACTGCACTTTGTACCCCCCCCCATACATGCACAAATAGGCTGACACCAGACATCATTTCACTGCATTTCTTACATCCAGTAACTATATGCATGTGACAATAAACTGCCTTGTATCCTTGTATCCTTGTAAAAGTAAACAAAAACACACACAAGCTCACACAAGGCCTAAAGGTGTGCACAGTTTGGGACTACTTCAAGGATCTCCATAGAGTGCTGCTGTTCACTGGGTGCTTGACTACAGTAGTATCACTGAGTAATCATTCTATGTTGTTTTTTATGTATTTTAACCTTTTTTATTCTTTACTTTTTAAATTATTCTTTGACTATTGGCCTTCTATGCTTTTAATAGCTATTACTGTTTGCTTTTGTTTATGTAAAGCACATTGAATGACCTCTGTGTATGAAATGCGCTATATAAATAAACTTGACTTGACTTGACTAAAGGACAAGAGTGCACCGGATCACAACATACACAGTTTTGTGTACAAAACAAACTGATAATTTATTTGCCATCTACTACTTTGCTTGGTGATCAGAACATGTCTGATTGCAGAGCAGCCAAAGAGCTCTCTTGAAGTTCGTCAGACACAACAAACACAAGTGCACTTGTACTCAGATGCACTGCAGCAGAACTCTTTCACTGGGATGAGGTCCCAAATCAGACATTAAACCTCAATGGCACAGAGGTCAATCAGCAGAGTTCTGCCAAGGGCTCTACCCATTATCTGAGGAAGCTTTCGTTTGTGAGACTGGAATTAGTGGTGATGAGACGGAAAAAAACACAGACACAAGAGAGGCTCATCACAGTTTATAAACAGTCACAGCATTTCTTATGTGCATCATCACACACATTGTGTTTTAGGTGTAACGTTACACAACAAAAAAATATGTCTTCTCTCAGTCAACAGTCAATCTCCAATTTGTTAAGTATTTCTGACCTTCATTCATGTTTAATTCAAATCTGCCCTGAGAAATTTGTTAAGTATATTTTTTGACCTTGAACATATGTGATTATTTTGACATCTTGCCCCAGAGAAAATCGCCAGTCGATGTTAAGCACTCAATTTTAAGGAGAGGTGCAAAAACGCACACCAAAATCAATGTGCAGGCAACAAGGAATAAAACTTAGTTGAAGGAGAGGGATGCCGCACACTGAGTGCACTAATTGTATTGAGGCGATTCAACCAGTCTGGCCTTCTTCAGATTGCATATGCACTCAATTTTAAGACAACAGAAAATGTGAGTTCCCTGAGCTCTAAACTTTTGTCCAGCCAAACCTTACCCATCACATACAGTACACGCCTTTGTGTATCATTGAGAAAAAACAGAAGTGAAAGACCAGATTTCATGTCTTTCCCATGCATGTTACAAGATCTCTGACCTTTATATGTCTCTTTTCCCTTTTATTTGAACTGACATGACCATGATATATAACAAAATATTATTTTTACAAGCTCTATCTTCACACAACAAAGCAGAACACGTATTAGCGTCCCATTTCCATCCCCTTCTCCCTCCAACGTTGCACAAAATGGAAAATGAATGTTTATAAAACCCGCTCAATCGAGTTCTTTAACCATGCCTTGTAAATGCTGCAGCAAATCTTCAAGTCAGAACATGGCCTTTGAAATTTCATTTGTAGTGGACACACACACACACACACACACACACACACACACACACACACACACACACACACACACACACACTGCCCTTGATAGCTATCTGCAGGACATTTGGACAGAGAGGCGATAACACTAGGAATTGTGGGTTGTAAGTAACCACAGACAGACTGCTAGATATTGGGGCCACAGCAGCAGCCATTGCACGCAGCAGTAAAGCTGATGGATATCTGAGAAGGGACTGCAGTTGAGCGTGAACCAATCGGAGAGGGACACCCCGGAAAAGAGTCTTTCCTTCAGTTCTGTAAATTGGAAAAGTTTTATTGACAGGGCATAGCTATTGCACTTCAAACTTGGATAGTTGTGTAGATGTGGGTTGGGACCGCGGGTAATAGCGTGAAGGTCCAGTTCATGCCTACGGGGCAGAGTTCTTCATCAAGCATACACACACACACACACACACACACACACACACACACACACACACACACAGGCACACAGGAGACACACACACACACACACACACACACACACACACCTCATCAGTCACTGTGTGTGCCACCCTCTTGAGCCAGGGCTGAGTCTAGCGAAGGGACATTTTTCCCTCGGTCACCATGAAATCAATGGAGATCAGTGCACCTCCACTGTCCACACTGGACTTTACGGACTCATAAATAGCGTATTCACGTGGCTTTCTGTCCAGTGGGTCGGGAAGCATGAAATTGGAGAGCTGGGTTCCCCTATTGACTGCTCCATACATCTGCAGGGCATGTTGTGAGGCTATTTCAAAACTCGTCAAGGGACTCTAGAGCGGAGACCAACTACTGTCTGGAACTTTCGAGAGTTTGTGCCAAGACAGTAAATTTAGCTTTCTGGGCTATAACTTTTTCATCAGGCGCAACAAAAAAAAAAAACAACAACAAAAATCTATGCCTTGCTCATCATTCTTATGATGCATTCTGTTCAAGTAATTTGAAGGAAATTAATAAGCACCTCATTGGTGTATGGCTATAAACAACAAAGGTTCGAGAGGCAATACCATTTCCTTTCATTTCATTTTGACCGAAGCCACTATACACATTGTCAATATGAGGCAGGCATCAAAGTTAATTCCCATTCCGCACATCGTCTGAACTACAAGCCAGAGCTTGATGAAGATTGATAGGAATCCAATCAATCCATTCCTTCTGATTGTGCGAGAGGTTTCTCTTCCTCCTTCCACTCCTCCCTCCATCCCTCCCTCTACCTCTCCCTCTCACTTTCCCTGTCTCCCTCCCATTTGTCCTGCATTTTTAGACGGGACCAATTGATTTGGAAGAATCAACTCAAACTTCTCTCATTTAAAGCAGGCATGGGCAGCTCAATACAGACTCAGTGGGTCATCACAATGGACGAGACGAAGAAGGAAATCAAAGTTTAGTCCCGCTGCCAGTCAGTGCCAGGGACCTGTGCCAACCACTCCCGCCCCAGAGCCATTATTCAATAAGAATAGGGGGAATACCAGGAGAGGCCGGTCTCACTATGATCTCAACACAGAGCTCACTGTCCATTACAATCCTTTGGTGGGACCAGTTCCAAACCGGAATGTGCACGCAGCCCCAACATTCCACATTCCACACCGGTCAACTCACAATGGCCCTGGCTCATCCCATGGGCAATTGCATGTTGACTTGAAACAGCAGGCAATGTGACTATCTTGTCTCTATGCACATCTTTTCCCACAAGAGGAGCACCAGGAGAGTGATAACTAAGTAGTGTATGGGCAGATTATGAAAAGCAATAGACAATAGGGGTGTAAAGGTACACATATTCGTATCGAACTACTAAGGTACAGGATGTTCAATCCAGAGGTGTGTACCAATGTACCAAATTTAACAGTAATCAACAGTAGGCATTTTTGCTTGTAGACTATGTTTCAAATTCTAGTTCCTACTGTACATAAACATATTTAGTAACAGACCAAATGTCAGTTAAGTCCAACATGATACTATTCTCATTCTGGCTCAAAAATATTGTCAGTGAATTTTAGGTAAGCAGTACCTACAGGTCTACAGTGCCAAAAATTAACAGAAAATTGAACGTAACTTCAAAACCGCTGTACACAACGAACCATGAGTTTTGTATACCGTTTAACGTCGTCATACTGTTTGTTCCATGGTATTGAAAACTTCACTAGCAGCCTGGCTGTTTAATGTCATATGTTGTATAGTGTCTTGACCTTTAACCTTTACAGGAATCAGTATTTCGACAGATCTTAGAAAGTTCTCACATCAGTTGTAATGTTTGTAATGCCAGCTTGTCACATGATTATTAGTGTGTGGACTTAGATGTGTATCACCAGTATCACCAGATGTGTAGTGTGTGGACTTAGATGTGTGTTGACCAGTTGATATGAACTGATCATAAATATGAGCAAATTCATTGTGTGGGGAAAACGTTCTCCACTACTATCACTAAGGGGCAGTGTGTGTCCTACTGTATCTACAGAGCCTATTTATGCTGCTTGAGTCTCTGCTCCATCACGCAAACTATGTGCCAAACTATTCCAACTGTGTGCCCACTATCAATGTGTTCTCAACAAACACTAGAATACAGTGTGAGCTTTTCAGAACTGTGAGATGCATTGTGATGCTTGACTTCCTTATATCTGTACTATGTCAATGTTATCAGCTGTTACTCAGCCGCTTGACAATAAGTAATCCAACTCCATAAAAAAACACAACATTAAACAGCAAAAAAGCTCTTGATCAACGTTTACTTCCTGTTTTCACAAAAGCATCTTCTCCATTTTACCTTCCGCAACATATTTCCCTCCAAAGCTGTTGTGCAAACATGTTCCCGTTTCACAGACAAGCAAGCAGTCGTTTGGCAGCGGCTGGTTTGATACCCCTATTAAATTACGGTAATGACGGCACTATCTCTTCTGTCCAGGCCCGCACCGGCCGCCTCCATTAGGCTGCACGTTAATGGAGCACGTCAGTGGCGTTAGCGGTGGACATCACACCAAATGACTCATGCATAATGAACAGGGGACAATCAAGGCCACAGAGCACCTTGCTGTGTGTGTGTGTGTGTGTGTGTGTGTGTGTGAAGAGAGAGAGAGAGATGCCCCTGTGCTCAAATGTTGGTACTCTTTTCATTTGATCAAAAGGCTCTGGGCTGCCAGACAAAACCTGTCAGTGAGTAAATAAAACCCATCCCAGGTAAAACATGATTACAGTAACATCCCAATGGTCTTGCTCCACCCATTAGTCTTGGTACCCCAACAGAAGGGTGCCAAAAATGCTAAGGTACAGGTCGGTTGTTTTGGTACCCAAATTCCACCAATGAAAGCGCAAATACATGTAATTACGTACCATATTGTACCGAACTGAACCATACCGCACCGTACCACTCGGTGGAAACACACCATAACTTTATTCTCTCAGTCTTGTCCATTACAGGCCAAATCAGTTAGCTGCACTCCACTGTGGTATTGCTAAACTCAGTCAGGTGGGCAAGCAAGGATAGAAGTTCGGTTTGTCACGCACTGGAAAAACTTTGACAATGAAACTATAGCAAACAGTTAATGTATAACCTTTTTTCATGACATATTCAAATAATAGCAGCTAAGACAAGCCAAACAACTGGCAGGCAACTGTAAAATATGTGCACAATCCAAGTGAGAATCAAACTTTGCTTTGACATAGCTTGAGGCGGCTACCCCCACTTCATTTACTCCTTTGATTTATTCCTGTTGACTTTTTGTTACCAGACTTACAAACAGCACATAAAGTCTGTCAAACATCGTCAAGGCAAATACATCTGCTTGATGCAGCTTCATAGTGTTCAGAGTTTAATAGGGTTTAGACCCACAGCACACACCATATACTGTATACAGAACATGCATAATAGATTTGTGGCCATGAAAAAGGAACAGTACATCTCCAGGGTGATCCCTCTCAATAATGTATACATTGTGTGAGAATTTGTGCATTATGTTCATCCACAAAACGCATCTCTTTATCACAGAAAAGCACAGATGGCTCATGAAGAATTGCTAATCGCAAAGAGAAATACTTCTGTAATACGCCTCATTCATTCTTTTTCACCTTGATGGCAGTAAGTGAATAACCATAGGACACTGTGTCATGTTATTAAGCAATAATAGTTCATTCAGGGGCTTGGAGGACAGATATTTATAAAATGCCTCTGTTTATTTGTAAATTTCCACATCCTGTGAACAAATAAACAAAATCTCCCACAGAGAGGTTAATGTTGGAATAAATTCAAGAAAAAGACACACAGACACACACACATTCAGACTTATACACAGATACGCAGACAAACGAGCACACACACACACACACACACACACACACACACGCACGCACACACACACACACACACACACACACATACACATAGACACACACACACACACACACACACGCACACACATACAGTACACACACACACACGCGCACACAGACAAACACACACACATACGCATACAGTACACACAAACACACACACACGCTCACCCCTCTGGGTGTTTTTTGGGGCTGCTGGGATGTGGAACGTGTCCCCATTTATGGCGTCTGGGAGCAAGAGACCCGGGCCACAGAAAAGATGACTCAGTCACAACACACAGGCTACGACGCAGCGCAGCCTTCAGGAAATGAGGACGACAGATCTGCCCTACAAAGGCAAAAGACCTTAACTCGCCAGAGTGTGAAACTGAGAAAAATGACTTTAAAGTTTTTTTGTTGTCCAGCCAATTGTATGATAGGTAGGACACTGAAAATATGCCAAGTAATTGTCATAATGAATACATGTATCTACATGAAAAAAAAAATCAGCTCAAACTTGACCTTTGACCCTTATTTGGAAGTTACTGTATTCTGCCTTTGCATTATCTGCAAAACAATAATGGGTCATACAAAGGCAAACTACCTTAACTTCTAATTTATTGACCATTTGGACTTTTATCACTCTATAGAAACAATTATATGATAACAATGATAGCCTTAAGATAACATTTAGTGAGTTTTGTCTAGTAAGGCTTAATATTAGGCCTCCATCAACAGAATATTACAAAATACAAAATAATGAGAAGGCTACACTGGAACATTTTAAAACTTTATCGTTGTACTTAATTTAAGTAAAATAACACTTTAAGAGCCAGAAAACCAAAAAACAGCCACAACATGATCCAAGCCGTATGCAATTACAGGAATTTTGCTACTCATGGACACATAATAATTTACTGTCTGTGTCGTGCGGGTGGCGGAGTCACACATTGATTGGATTTCTTTCTTGACAAATTAAAGGGACATCGACTTAAGGACATGCTGTGTAGTTTTGTTCGTATGGGAATCAAATATTTTGCAACCAACACTGTCTAGCTTTAGCTAATAGCTTACTCATAGCGACACTTAAAATTGAATGACAACATCCGAACAACGTTGCACTGATTTTAGCTAGCCTGCACATAATTATATTGCGAATGGGCTTGCTGAAAACTTGTGATGGATTTAAACAATGGATTTGTCTTCTCAGTGGATGTTGTTTTCCATGGATTTTTTTAAAGGTAAGCTGCGATCTAAGTTCTATCTGCTGGGTTAGTTTGTGTGCGACATGTTCTCCTCGCCCGGGGAGGGACGGGAGGTGTATCGGAGGCGCCCCCAACCCACTCGCTTTGTTTTCTGCCAGTGAGTGGACTTGCAGATTGGCAGGCAGCTAGCCACCCTGTATGGCACGAGAAAACTTGTACTAGGCTACTAGTTAATAGTATCCAGGCTTTGAGACATTTATGGTGTCTTACAGTTGCCTGGCACAACATCTATCATGTAGGATATTTGTGGATCAGGAACAGTTAACTAGCTAACTAGGCTACATCCTAGCTGAATTTCACAAAATCTGAAGTAGTTAATGCTAGATAGTAAAACAACCACTGCAACATTTTCTTTTCACTTTATTGAAGTGTGGCTAAAGTGCTTCAATTAGGCCTACATACAATACATAGGCATAAGACACTCTGCCTTTGTTTTACCCACCACCAATGTTAATATGGTTTGCTGCGCTTGAAATTACGGTGCACTGTAACTTAATTCCAGCATTCTATAGAGCTTGAAAACAAAGCTAAAGAACCACAACTGATGTTACGGGCTATGCCTTGGCTTACCCTCTGCTTTTTGAAGTTACGGCAAAACCGTGATCTTATTTTGATAAGAAAACAACAAAATTGACTCAAGATATTTGTCCACATGATAAAATTGATGCCCGTTGTTCCAAAAATGACAAAAACTCATTTTTGATAAAATTGAAGTTACGGCCTTTTGCCTTTGCACGGCAGAGATGACGATGTCACTTCCTGAGGCCCCCTGGGGGGAGTGGTGCCATGAAAACAGCTTAAAGGTGCGAGAGACCAACAAACCACCAGCCATCCACATCCCCCTCTCCCCCACCCAGGGCCCCTTTAATGTGGTATTACAAAGATAGGAAGGATGCGTGGCACAGGAAATGAAGACACCTCTGAGAATGACACTTCCTGCTACTCTCTGCTTTTGGGTGTGGGGTGTTAACTACGACCATGTAGTGTGGAAAAAGAAATCACACCTCTGTCTGCAAACATATGTTCTAATGAGGGGTCATTGCATCATGTGTAAGGTCAAACCTTATCAAAACAGCTATGAGAGAATCGGACCAGATAACCAGATAAACTGTCCTACCTTGTCATACATGATCGGTACTTCTGAATTGTGGATACAGGGGAATTATTATGCAATTATGCTAGTCGTGAGGAGCTTTATGGCCAAAGGGTGCACTCACAGCTAATAAACTGCGCAAAAACTGTTTTCATCTTGAAACAGATCAGCATTCAGCTCGGCTTCTAATTACAAGGTGAGCAACTTGCATTCTGGTGACGGATGATGTCATCTGCAGAGGGCAAGGTCCAGAACACACACACACACACACACACACACACACACACAAAGCATGAAGAAAGCACTCTTAACCTTCATGTGGAGGTAATGACTCCAAATAAACCAGAAAGTTCACTTACTAAATGTATTTCAAACAATAATTTAAATATTTGCTGTGTATTTGGCAACAACTTAAGAATGAAAAAGAAATTAAGAATGAAATGCAATGAAAATGTATACCACTTCAACATAAATAGAACTAAACTATTTGTCCAGAGACAGACCTCCAACAAATCGTTGCCTGTGGTAACATCCGTAGCAATAAGTTTAACATTCTCATCCATGCAAGCATGTGATAGCCACTAGGTGGACATCCTACACCACTTCAGGCATCCACAAGCACCTCATGTTTTCAGTGGGATATGACTCATCGCCATAGACAGAACTGTAGAATCAGGTCTGGGCAACTGGGTGCTTGTGTCCTTTATTGATCATTTCCTTCAACACTTCTGCTTTCCCAACATCAGAATCCCTTCACAGAGTGTACGTTCATATCTCCACTTCCACTAAGGTGTGAAACTAACCGTCGTCACTAAAAGGCATTTGACTTGTTTAATGGTTTAGCCTAAGGACTTGCACACAACCTCAATCACAAAGCAGGAAAATTCACTGCAGTCGAGGCCGGCGACTCCATGTCAACGCTTTATGAGAAAATTGTGACTTAGCACAGGGTTGTTGTCTGAGAGAGCCAGTGGGCAGGAGCTTTCGTGTCCAGTAAAGACGAGACACTTTGAGTCACGACATCAACATGCGGGAAAAACAAGGGGAGACCTCGTATATTTCCCCCCCCCCCGTGATATACTGGACAGAATTCAGCCAGGCATCTCATTGGCTGTCACGCCGGCCTTATTTAAGAGGGAGAGAGCTATAGCCTTACTGGGCTCCTCTCTCCTTACACATCGCAACGGATCCTGTCAACGGGATCAGCCGCCGAGCACATCTCCTCCACGGCCACTACCCCTGCATCGCACTCTAGAGGCCTGGATTAATGACTGCACACACACACACGCGCACGCGCACACACACACACACACACACACACACACACACACACACAGACGCACGCACACACACACACACACACACACACACAGACACACACAAACACAAACACACATAAAACACAAACACAAAACACATAAACCACACACAAACATACAGAGACACAACCCCTCTCCACTCATGCAGGGCAGGGAGCATGACCAGGCTGCTCATGAGAGTGTAAAGTGTGTGTGTGTGTGTGTGTGTATGAGAGTGTGTGAAGTGGGTTTGTATGACGTGTCTGTGTGTGTGTGTGTGTGTGTGTGTGTGTGTGTGTGTGTGTGTGTGTGTGTGTGTGTGTGTGAAATGTGTGGGTTAAATTAGTGTGAATATATGCATACGTGTCTGAAATTCTATTTCTATACTCTGTGGAAAGACCCCACTTCCGCTCCACCACTTCAACAAGAAACCTCACACTACCAGTAGCCCAAGACTGGAAGAGCAGAGACACAGCACTCAAACAATCCTCCATAAAAATGCATGAGGTTAGTTTGTAACACCAATATGGCAGTTGTCTACACATATCCCGCCCCTTCCGCGGCAAAAAAGTCGACATGTGAATACGCTGTGCCAATCATGTGGTGTGTTGTGAATACGCTGTGCCAATCATGTGGTGTGTTGTGAATACATCGTGCTAATCCTGTGATGTGACCTCGCCGCTGGAGCAAAGTCGGTGTCATGATGCCTTGCATTCGCGCAGTTCTGCCCCAAATACTGTACATGCCCGATAAGTGCCAAAAAAGCATTACAATGTGGCCGCCGAGTGGAGGGACTTGCCTAAAAGGACTTTGGTAAGAGGGAATAAGTGAGGAATCTTATGTTTTGGCTGAAACATGTTGGCATGATTTTAATTGATAGCCAAGCTCAATAAAAGGTTTTTACTTACAAATATCCTCTTGAGTTCCTCAGACTCACTACTTAATTTGAAAAAGTGAGGACTTTCCTTGGAACTGTAAGAGATCCACTCTCTTGACATGACCTTCCATAAGTTTATTTCACAATAAAATTAGAAGTATAATTAGACTGTCATTCAGCCGCCTTCACAAGATAATAAAAATCAAGGGAGAGTCACAGAGCGGCAATCATGTCCTTTGATCTGGCTTTGTGGAGTCATTTCTCCGAGCATTTTACTTCAGGTCATTAAATATTGAAAGAAATGGCTCCCGGCCAGCCTAAAGAGCTTCTGGCTAAGTAACAAATATTTATTTACCGTTTAAAAACAGCACACGATCACAGCATAACATGACAATTAAGGCCAATAAAGAGAGAGCACACGCTCAGTGGCCACTTTTATGACACAATAATGACCACTAGCATATAGAACTAAAAGAATCTTAGATAAGTTTCAATAGTAATTGAAGATAGATAATCAATATTACCATTAAATAAGTACCATTAAATAAATTCAGTATCAGGAAGCAAACAGCCATTTAAATTCATGCTTGCTTCCGGGTCTCTGCATGAAGCCTGAGGCCCATGTTTACTGTATTTTTTTCTGGGCTGGTGAGTGTGTTGTTGAGGTACAGTAAGGACAAGAGGGCTGCCTGCCTCATAGCCCTCCAGGGAAACCCCATAGAGCCAGTGATCAAAACAGATAAGCACCACAGAGATCATACACCTACACGCCATCGTGTGTGATGTGTGTGTGTGTGTGTGTGTGCATGTGTGTGTTTGTGTATGTGTGTGTTTGTGTATGTGTGTGTGTGTGTATGTGTGTGTGTGTTTGTGTGTGTGTGTTTGTGTGTGTGTGTGTGTGTGTGTGCATGTGTGTGTGTGTGTGGGTGTATGCAAAGAAAGAAAGAGAGTGTGAGGTGATATCTGGTTCGTAGTCAAGTGTCAGCAGGCTTCTGTCATCACAGAAAATGCAATGCAAATGAAATGTGCTAAGAGATGAGAGCAGTGTGAGTGTGTGAGTGAGTGTGTGTGTGTGTGTGTGTGTGTGTGTGTGTGTGTGTGTGTGTGTGTGTGTGTGTGTGAGAGAGAGAGAGAGAGAGATAAGGTAAGGTATACCCTAATTGTCTATTAACCTAGGTTTATACATCGATTTTGCAACATTTCTTCAGCTATGAGGTTAAAGGGGAACTTGGCAGGATTTCCGCCTCTGCTGGAGAAATTGTGCATTATGCTATTTCAAACTGTGGAAAAAGGTAACGATAAAGCACATGGATTTGTTTACAAGCTAGCAAAACGGTTAGCATAAGTTTGGCAGACAATGTATATGTTACAAGGTAAGAAACACGATTTAAAACGAGTTTCTTGTTTCTCACTTCTCTTTCCGGGACGGTAGTCTCAATGTTGCAAGGTTGGTTTTCCGCCTGGGGACGCTAGGGGCAGCGGGAAAAGTCACCATTTTCACCGGAACAGGTCATTTAACCATCCAAATGAACGGGTTTATTACGTTGAAATAGTTGCCAAGTTCCCCTTTAACACAGACGGAATGGCTGCACATGGGAATACATTTCAGCTTTGCATTCATATTAACTGAGCAAATAAACACTGCAGTTAATACACAGGTGAGGTCGATACGCATATTCATTTATTCTCTGACACACACACACACACACACACACACACACACACACACACACACACACACACACACACACACACACACACACACACACACACAGTCTCCAGCGTAATTCACACAATGTCAGTTTTTCATTAGACTGTGCTGACAGAGGGAGGCTACGAGTTCTTATCATCAGTGTGCATTATGCTAGCTCAGGATCTCATCCTAACCTACTCCCTCCCTCTCTCTTTCCCTCCCCCCTCCCTCCCTCTCTCTCTCTCTCTCTCTCTCTCTCTCTCTCTCTCTCACACACACACACACACACACACACACACACACACACACGCACACACACACAGACACACACACACACACGCACGCACACACACACACACACGTCTATAACAGTGGGTCAGAGGGCTTTCAAAGAGGGTATTCAAAGGGCTGCAACGATGACACAGCTCTGCAGAACAGCTCTCAAATCAGACAGAACCCATCAGAGTCTCACTTTTATCCTTGTAAGTTCAAAGAGAACACTGATCCTTGTTCAGCAGTGCTTTGAAGCACTTCTTGTGAGTGTGTCCATTGATGTGACCTTACCAGCCAAAGTGAAGGTTAAAGTGTATATCCCATAGGCTCAAAGGCAGAGCAGACTGTTCACCATATCAAGTCTCCACAGTGGGTATTGAGGCAGTCGTAAGTCATAATAGTGTCAAAAATATGAGATAGGGATACGACTTCAATTACAGACTTCTATATGTTATGGCGATGCAAGAATAGACCTTCCCATATCTTATGGACAGTGCTATCATCGGCACTAGATGGGGATATGTATAGTGCAGCACTAGGTTACTCATAACATACTCATAACTCAGGACATAACTGATGTCCTTACTAATCTGATTCTGTCTGTAGAGTCACCTGTACTGTAGGCGTTGTAAGAAATGAAATGCCCTTGGTGCTATTTAGGCTGGTATCACACTGGGTCTCTGAGTGAGATCTGATGTTTGTGACACAATCACTTGCTCTCCCTTGGTTTCTCCCTTCCTTCTCTGATACAATCTGACAGTGCACACAGACACACACACACACACACACACACACACACACACACACACACACACACACACACACACACACACAGAGTCATACAGTGGACAGTACAAGAACACAGTATGCATTTTTCAGTGGTCTTATTGAAAGAGAAAAACCACAATATATATACAGTATGTTGCTTTGCAATCTTCTTCAGCAGTAGGTACAGAACTTCAAATCTTTGCCTATAGTTTGGTTTTAATAAAAAACACCTTCAACACAAAACAAAAGTCTATATAATAACACCCATTAATGCACTGACAAGATCAACACGGGATGGTATCAAGTTAAAAACATCAGATTTGCACAAAACGTCACATCTGTCAAAGCCCACATAATTATGCATCAATTTCATAAAATGCCCTCGAGCAAGCCAACAGCAATGCACAAGTTACCATTTCAAAATGGCAAGAATTCCTTAGTGAATCAACTCTGTGTCCTGATACTGTACAGCATACACAAGTCCATGTCATTTGATTTCATATAAATCACCAATTGCCTCTGTCCTCTAATTGCAAATGAATGTGGAAATGAATATGCGGATGTCTCACTGGACAATAAGGTTTGTTATGAGCTCATTGCACTCACCGTCAATGGCAATTCAGACCAATGATAAGACTTCTCATGTCGTTTCAGGAGAGTAGGGTAGCCTCTCTCAGCTCTCTCCTGTCCTACTTCAGATGACTGTGAATGTGCTACCAGGCTACATCCATAGCCCAGTAATGACAGGCCAGGTGAGGACTTATGCTCCAGTTAAACACCTTGATTTAGCATAAGATGACCTACATTAAACACACAGTCTGGACATCTCCCCATCTTGTTCTTGCTTGGTGTAGTGCATAACACTACACAAAGATGCTACTCGGTGAAACACGGATACATTAAAATAAAAAAAATAAATAAATAAATAAATAAAATTCAATTAAGGCCACTTGCCCTGATCTGACATACATACCACTCTAATGACTACATTTGCATCAATTACATTCAATCATTAAGCTCTTTAATGCTAATGGCCTCGCAGCTCAACTGCGGTGCACACTCGCACTGTCCGCTGAAATTGAAGCCATGACCTCACCTCTGCATTGTTGGAACCTTTCATCACCAAGGGAACAACAGGGACCATTTCCACTCATACTGTACTACACCCTGTACAATACAATACATTGCATAATAGCATTATCTACCACTTGGAGGTCCGGAGCTCTTGTCCTCTGCTTTGAATGGCCATGGCTCACTCCGACAGGCTTCGTCACAGGTCACTGGCTGTTCGCTCCATTCATCGGAAACGCTGCAGGTAAGCAGCTCAGGGGACTCAATGGCCTCCTGTCAGACACCGGTGTCTGCTGTCACCGGGGCCTTTGAGATCAGAGTGACAGTGTGGTGAGGAAGAAAGAGAGAGAGGATGAGGGGTCTTAACCTCCCAGGATCCCCTGCGCTCAGTGCATCAATGACCACATGTGACAATGACCATCAGTGACCACACTGACAATGGTCGCAGTGATAAGACTGCACAAGTCAAGGGACGTATTTGATAAGTGAAACAGACACCCATCTAGTCCCTTACGCAGTCTACCTGCCTGACACACCAGAAAGATTTATTTCTGGTTTGAAGTTTTGCTGAGAACTCATGTGGAACTCATGTGATTGCATAAGCTGCATATCAACCAAAGATCTTTCCATGCCACATGAAACCATACGGTCCATCTCAAGGAGTTTGACACTGAGGTGGGTATCACTCATTTCTTGGGAGCAAACACTACACACACACACACACACACACAGCAGGTAGAGTTGTTATCGCGGCTCGCTGGGTAGAGCACTGTCTAACACCACACACTGTGACTCCTAAAATAGCATTCCAGAGCTAATCAAGAGATTTCAAGCTTGGAAATCTGCAGCCCCCATTTGAAGCTAGAAAGCTGCAGCCTATTGTGCTCGCCATCCAGAGAATAAATGTGACTGAGGAGAGGGATGTATAACTGGCAGGCTAATCCTTCATATATTACAGACCTCGAAACACAAAGCATCACTGTTCCGAGGCACCTCTGACGGAGCGGGAGCTACTTTCGCCGGGGCAGACACAAGATGGACGTCGAGAGTGACAAAGAGCCGAGCCGAGCGAGATTGAAGATGTGGGAGAATTTACGGACTTTTCAGGGCCACTCTTCAAACCGCCGCGCAAGGTTGGCAGGAGGCGCCAGGAGGCGCTGGCACTCTGCCACCCTGCCAGCACACACACGGAGGGGGCACGGACACCGACACCGACACCGGCGCGTGCCCAAGACGAGCCCCTGAGCCCTGTCAGTCCACTCCGCGGCGGCTGTGAGAGCTGGGCAGGTTCGACAGCTCTGTTCGTGTGTTATATATCCGCGGCTAACGCACCAGGAGTCTGCCGTAATGCGACTTAACGTCCAGGAGTGCTCCACCACAGGGGGGCAGGTCCTGTGTTGGAATGGAGCGCGGGGGAGTCAGTTCTGAACTGCCAGTACTGATGCTGGCTGGCAAAAAAAATTTAAAAATCAGTAAGACATTTTTTAAGCCAGTTATGTAACCTGCCTTTAGAAAAGGCATTTGATCTGAAGAATTTCAAGCGGTTCAACCAAGATATTGGCATTTATGTCATCAAGTAATAGCCATGAAATGCAGTTCCAAGTGCAGCCTGCGTCATTTTATGCATTCACTTCTCAATCATGCTATTGCCATCCATGGGAATGAAGCTTAGCGCTGACGCTTTCGCACACCTAATCACCTGAGTGGTGTGTGTGTGTGTGTGTGTGTGTTTGTGTGTGTGTGTGTGGGTGTGTATGAGCGCTCTGGCTAACGTAGCCACTCTGCTCATCTCTCAGCTCATTACCATCACCCAGTACTCCCCTGAGGCCCTTGAGTCAGACTCCCTGGGTGTGTGTGTGTGTGTACTGTATGTGCGTGTGTGTGTTTGTGTGTGTATGTGTGTGTGTTTGTGGAGTCTTCCTGGGCTTGCCCAGGCTCCTAATGAGACCATTAGTGTCCACACAGTCAGGACGAGCCCAAGGCATCAAAACTTTGCCACACACACCGTCATCAAAACGTCAACCCCCCTTACAAAGGATGACTCAGGCTCCTGTCTGTCACACGTATCCCACACACGTGTGTTTGAGTGCATGTGTGTGTGTGTGTGTGTGTGTGTGTGTGTGTGTGTGTGTGGCACACATCTCGTTTTCTGTGTCTATACAACTGGATACTACAATGTAGTCAACTACCATGAGACAGACTGATGTGAGGGAAAAAGTATACTGACAAAAGAGCAGATTTGCTTCTCTGCAGAATAAAGGCATGAAAAAAAAAAAAACTTTCCACTTTCAGCAGCCAGCCTAACAGACTCCTCAGTAAAGAAATTAGCACAGAGATAAGACAATAATAAAAGGCACCAGAGATGAGAGATAGATCAGCAGTTAGATAGATCAACTGATTCATAACCAGGTATGCATGTATACCGATACATACATACACAGAGAGAGCAGGAAAGAGAGAAAGAGAGAGACAGAGAGAGACAGACAGACAGACAGAGTGAAAGAAAGAGACAGAGTTAAGAGAGAGAGAAATAGAGTAAAGGTAGAGAGAGAGAGAGACAAAAAGAGAGAGAGAGACAAAAAGAGAGAGAGTAAAAGAGAGAGAGACTGCGCACAAAGGACAGTAAAGAATTCAGTCTAGTTAACTCCCACCTCCACGGCCCCTGATGGACAGATTGTTGCCCTTCTTCATACAGAGGGAGAGAGAGAGAAAGAAAGAGAGAGGAAATAAAAGAGAGAGAGAGAGAGAGAGGCTGTGCATAACCAAAAGGTAGAGTAAAGAATTCAGCCCTCACCTCCTCGGTCCCTGATGGCCAGGTTGTTGCCCTTTCTCAGGGTGATGTCCAGCTGGTACATGCTGGGCTTAGGGGGCGGAGGCGGAGGTGGAGGAGGAGGGGGTTCCGCATTACTCGGCTCCACAATGTTAATCCCCTGAAGAAGACAAGAGAAGAGAGGAGAAGAGAAAGAAAGTCAGTGTCATAGACAGCATACAGAATGGATGTGAATTTGAACAGGGTTCCTGCAAAAAAAAAAAAACAAAGGCACTTCTTTCTTTTCTTTAATACAACGCACAAGTGATTATGTGAGAAGAGGAAGCTTCTAGGTGATGTGCATCTCAAAGAGGCCCAAAGTAGCCTACAAATCAAACTGCGGCAGAAGCTGCAACACACTTGCCCTGAGCCCTGAGAAATTCATTAGTCCAGTCCATCAGGATACACTCACTTCCTGCATTTTCCGGGAAACCCGCCAGTTCTTCCTAAAACCTTTTCTTTGAGTTGTTTCTGAGCAAGCAAGCACATTCTCCCCAAACTGTGCTGCTGTTAGCGAGACGAGTATCCTGTTCTCCGGTCAGTTGACACTTCCTGTTAACTAAGACAGGCCGGAAGAGTGACAGCCAGCAGGTCCGAGTGACACACAAAGTGAGGCATATAGAGACTACGACACCCACAGCATCCTGAGTCAAGTGGCTGTGCCAAGGAGTGACTAAGGACACAACATTCATTTTTGCAAACGCCATCACCATCATTAGGCCTCCTGGGGACTCAACAAGCGCCGGGCATCTGGCTCATGGCACGGACTCTGGCACTGCCCCATGCTGGACCCGCACCAGGAAACGGATGAGGGGAGATGCAGGCAGCACTAATTGAAGCAGCTCTAGTAATGTGAGATCATGTGAGCTGAAACTTACAGATAAGCACAGTTTTAGAGAACGGGTATCACTGCTTTCCACAGAGGTCATTTAGATGTGCTACCTGCAGCTCAGAATACAAAAATATTTGCTAATTGTATTCTATTTGATTATACTACTTTTAAAATGATTGAACTGATAACTGGTGGACACAAATGAACAATATGTGTGCATGGCTTTACAACAAACTGTGTCAAAAGATCAGGTAAAAAGAAATGCCTTCAGACCACCACAAGTATGTAGGACAACTGCTTCTACCTATCAGTTCTATCAGTGCAAAACAGTCTGACCTACACAGTAAGAATTTTTAAGACACCTTCTCACACCATGGCCTGTTTACATGAATGCCATTCAGCACAACCTGCTCATGTTTAAGCCAATTCACAAGCCCAAGGTTTTAAAATCATCAAGGTCAGCCATCACTAATTGCAACTATATGGGTACAGTATGTGCAGACTGAGAGTTCATAATGCTACTTTAGAGCAAACCAGAATGTGCAGAGAGTCTGCAGCAGCAGTCTCGTTGAAATGAAAGGCTTCGCTCAGGTCGGTCACAGGAAACATAGAAAAAGCCCTGGGGCATAAACACAACACTCAGTCACTGGGACAGGTTCAAACATAAGCCTTTTCCCCTTGTCATATAAACACTGAGTTTGGAAAAAAAAACAGAAATGCTACTCCTCCCATTGGAAATAATAGAAAAAAAAAAGATTGTGATGGCCAACTGGGGTCAAAAATATCCCAAAACACACCCGCCCCCTCCTTTAGCCACTTACGTACATCTTCCCCTGTGATTCTGAGCGTCAGTGAAAACATTGTAAATTCTGTTTAACAACTAGTCAAGTCTTCTCAGGCTATTTTGAGACCAGAGAAGCCAACAAGCTTCTAAATAAACCAGCAGCCTGCGCCCGGCATGATGAAGCACGATCGCAGAGTGACCTGAAACGGTCAGGAGATTATGTAATTAACACACTCCTACACAGTCTCCATGAAAGGCACTGGGAACATACAGTAAGCTGCACGTGCCACATCTGTCACAGCTGGAATCGTATCCACGCCATCACATCCTCTCTGTCTGCGGCCGCTAGCCACTCTCTTCACATATGGTTCCCATGACTACACATATACATACTGTATGCAAATCTACGGAAATATTTATGCACAGAGTCTAACAGAAGGACACAAACACTCCCACATGCACACAGAAACTGTGATGCAAGTCCATTGTAAACAGGCTACAATCACATAGCTATCTGATATCTGCACGATCAGTGGCACCTTGTTGACATGCTGCGCGTCTGCTTTAATATGGTCACCATAAAGAGCCAAGAGAGAGTTAGTGTTAGTGCACAGAGAGGAATACAGTATATGCTGCAAAATAAGGGCCTCCAGCACATTTCCAATCAGAGCATCACACAGAGAGGAGAGGCGGGGGAGCAGCAGAGGCCGTCCCAACACATGCCTGTGCATAAAGCAAGTTGACACTCCTCCCACGCATCAGCTCAAGGAGGTTTGCAGAAGTGCCTGCAGCTTATTAAAAATAAACATACAGTGCGAGCACTTGTATTTACTCAGTCGTTTTCTCATACGCATGCAGTCAACACAGACATAGCTCTTCCCCGAATGCAATTGACTTGACATTAACATGCAGATAAAAATATATTTTTATATCACTCCTTGACAAATAAAGCTGTTCTACCAATATTGCATCAACATGAGCAACAGAGATATCTGAAAGTGCTTCAAGTGTAACTGCACTTCTAATTGGCTATCTCTTGAGAGCATCTCCTTTGTGTTTGACCCTGTGATCCTTTTTTGATGAGCCCTTGACCAATAAGCAGGAGGCTGAGGTAGCCAGTCCTTGTCCTCCTCTCTTGAGGCTGCTGACCTGTGACTGGGCCTTGTGAGGTCATGATGGAGAAGCCTCACAGGCTCCCACCCAGCCCTACACGCTTAGAAAGCTAACAACCTCCCTTTCACTTTGTCATCGCTAAAGGTGACATTAACTGGCAAGTTTTATGACAGCTGAATGAAGCACTCCCCAATTCCTGCCACAGTGACCTCTCTGTGAGAAACAAAAACTATTGGACTGCCGCTGGTGCCACTAGAAAGCCCTTATCACGGTGAACTGCGAACTGTCAACCATACACACATACAGTATAACACACACAGACAATGCATACACCAATATAACACAAGAGGCCCTAAGACATAGTATGGACATGGAAGTTGTAGTATCCATTACTTCAGTATCAATTCTAATAAGTGACATTAACTATAACATTAACTAACTATTAACTAACTACTAACTATTATCTATCTCACTAACAGCAAGTATACAAGTAGGCCTATGCATACTTCCTGCCATTCTGTGCACATACTCCATTAACCCAAACCACAATCACAGACCGCCCACTATCATAAAAGTTCCACTGAAGACGACAACTTGATGAGACTCTGTAACTTTCCCTGCAGTTCCCATATGAATGATTCTTCTCCTCTTCTGGCTCATCAAAACGGAGAGGTGGGTGCGTAGGCTGACAGCTTCCCCACTGCTTCCTCTATTCTACCACAAGATAAATCAAAGGAGATGTGATTATAATTATGCCCTCTAGCATATGTAATACACTTACAGGCAGGTTTCATTGGGTAGGTGCCATTTTTAGACTCCCAAATGATTTTGCCCTTTATTTCAGGGTGCGGCAGAGACTGTGATGTCAAATAAAAATACTTTATAAAGACTCCGAAATGGAAAAAGGGACCCTGAAAAAATACAGTAGGTCTACACACATCATAACTTGTTAAAAAATAAAATATATTTTCCGAATGTGAGAATTTCTGTTGAAGTTGTGACTGTCACTGCGTTTACATGACAGGTCAGTCAAAGAGGTGAATCTCCAGTCCTGTCCAGTCCAGCAAATCTGACCATCACTGGTGAGATGCCAAGCACAGCCTACCTAAGTGTGCATAATGGTACAGATCCTTTGACATCAATCTATACTGACAACCCATGAGATGACATTACAAAACCCCTAGACATGCAAACTCCCACTGCAGAGATGAAGATGAAAGTGTGTTCAACCGGAATACTGTGAGCCCCTGAAGCCTCTGAGATGTGGGGAATCTTGGAGAGCATCTCATGCTGTTAGACATTTGTTTACATTCTATTTATATACTACCGAGTGTTACATTCAGGGTGTACTAAGGTGTGTGACTGCACACAGCAGCTTTTATATCAGCTTCTCTACGCACACAAACAGAAAAACACCTCAAAACCTTATCAGAACATAAGATTTATAACCACTGCATCTCTCCAAAGCAACCACTCCATCTTCCATCTGGATATGCACTGATAACACTTCTGTGATTATAGTAGATACAAACTGATGAAGCCCATTGTTCAACATATAATATGAACTGACCAAGGGTTTAAGGAAGTGCATTAAAGCCTAACTGGCTAACTGGTCTAAGTTCACTTCAAGTGAATTATGCTAAGCTAGGCTAACAGTGTCAGACTGGGTTATATCACACACAAAGAAGAGAAGAGTATGTAACCTCTTATCATAACTTTCCGGGAGATGGCAAATACGCTTACTAAAGCCAGTTAGGCTTTAATGCACTTCCTTAAACCCTTGGTCAGTTCATATTATATGTTGAACAATGGGCTTCATCAGTTTGTATCTACTATAATCACAGAAGTGTTATCAGTGCATATCCAGATGGAAGATGGAGTGCCTGTTGCTTTCCAAAAAGTTGCTGTGTTCTTTTAAGGACTGCTGGGCTGAGCAGGAGAGTGAGAGGTTGAGGTGAGACTGTGCCATCATCACCAAAGCCATCACTTATTACGTTCCCATAGCTCTCCAGTAGCTTTCGTTTTGAGTGACCACATGTGGGCGCTCACTCCACTGACCAACACCTAAGAGCCTCTCCAAGTTGTCATGTCATGTCACAACATGTCCTCAGTTAAAGGGTGTGCATTTCCAGACAGACTGTTGCCATGCATCAAAAAAAGATGGCTGAAACTAATGGTCAATGCCACCCTGCATTCGCTCGCTGTAATATGACTCATGAGTCATGACTTTCAGAAAAAGTAAATGAAGAAGAGGAAACTGTAGCACAAGTGGCAGCATAGGCTACTGACCTTGTGTCCAAATGCCGTGGTTCAATTCTGACCGATGGTCATTTCCAAAATCCCACTTCCATTTATCTCTCCCTCTCACTTCCTGTCACTCTCAACTGTCCTATGCGCCTAAAGGCAAAAAGCACCCCCCGAAATATACTTAAAAATAAATGAAAGCCAACTTCACAAAACCCTCGAGCTGAAATGCGTTTCAGTTTACCACATAAACAATGTCGTCACACATGATCTGATGTCAGGTAACATCACCCTGTGTGGCTGGCTAAGACAGGATCTGGTGTCCCTCCTGGTGCCTGGTGCCCCTTCTGCTCTCAGCCAATTCAGCATCCGGTGCTCACACAGGCTTTAGGTCTTTGGGCTGGCCATGCAGGCGCCGAGGCTGGCCAAAAGATGGCTGCTGTGTGCCAGGCCATGGCTGCGCTGTGCAGCGAGATCGGTGAATAATGAATGAGACTCACTTAAGGCGTGCCGGCACACGGCCAAAGCGGTGTCACCCAAGCACTTACACTCAGCTAAAGGTGTGTTCTGGAGGCCTTATTGGCCTAATCACATTTTATCAACAGAGGGCAGAACACTAGCATAGCACAGGGAGGACTGCCAGAGGAGTGTGTGTGTGTGTGTGTGTGTGTGTGTGTGTGTGTGTGTGTGTGTGTGTGTGTGTGTGTGTGTGTGTGTGTGTGTCTAGTGTGTGTGTGTGTGTGTCTAGGTGTGTGTGTGTGTGTGTGTGTGTGTGTGTGTGTATAGGTGTGTGTGTGTGTGTGTA
>NC_063212.1:11620328-11637828 GCF_017589495.1 Alosa alosa
TATGAGGTTGTTAGTCAGCAGGCGGGGCCCCGAGGCTGCTTTGCATGAGTCTGGCCGTTTATATTTAAAGTGTGTGGAGTCGCATGGCAGAGCGTGACATTGGCCAGAGAGTGATGAATGTCAGGGCGTCATTTGGATAATTGTCTTATTTTTTCCCCTTCTCATTCCTATGTAACATGAGGAAAAGGGGTGGAGGCTAACTTTGCATTGGTGGTATGACATTATGGATTTGCATTTGGCATATAAAATCACAGAGAGATCTCTGTGAAAAAAAAAATCACAACAGATTTCTTGCTTTTGAGTGCCAGTGCCCTGGTCAGAACAGTGTCCAGAGTGTAACAATAGGAATTGTTGTCCCACGGACCTATTGGAGTGTGACACCTGAGACAGGGCAAGAGAGTGAATACATGTCTCAGCAAACTAATAGTGTGTGTGTGTGTTGCCCAGTTGGGCAGAATTGACCGATCCCAAGCCCCGCCCCTTTTTACTATGTCACAATGAGGACTTTGGAGGACCTCGGTCAACCTTGGTCAATTTTGAATTTTCTAGTGTCCATTCTGTATGACAATGCTTCTTTTGGAAGTAGACTAAGTTATCAAAAAGGTTCAAATAATGCTATAATGCTTCTATTAAAGAAATCTGAGTGTAGGCTGCTACTTTTATTAAAGAAATCTGAGTGTGTACGAAAATGTTCCCTTTATTTGTGTTCATAACTACACACAAAAACATAACTAAACCTGGTTTCCACTGTTAAAACGACAATATAAGCCTACGCAAAAAATTATACCTACCTTGCAGGAACTGAACTCGCACACTCATACTCAATAACGTATCGCCTTACACACAACAAGAATACTTTCAGCTTTTAGGCACAGGCTACCTTGCCATGTTTAACTTGGGATAGAAGACTGTTCAAAGAAATAAGCTAACGATAATTTTTTCAACAAACGCAATATCCTACTGCGATGCATTATTGATGGATGAACGAGAGATAGCCAATGTCTTCTAAAGATCAAATCATGTGCCAATTCAAAACTCTGCTTTGCTGTATAGGCTATGCAGTCTCGAAATCGCCAAAGGCCTACTACATTGCCCACATTTAGCCTAAGCGGGCACTGATGAAGTCTTATGCAAGGATACTTTCCTGCAAACTTGTCCGACTTAGCAACAGTAACTATGGGACTGACAATGGGAGGTGGGGCTTGGGATCGGTCAATTAAGATATTCTGTAGCCCAAGTGAGTTAGAAGGAGCAGAATATAACACAGAGGAGTGCCTGTGGGCTCACTGTGGGCCATCAAGGACTAACCACAGCCATCAGCGCCCAGGCCTGAACTACAGTGCATTACACTCAACCATACTGCCGGATGTGGGGGACTAAAGGACAGTAATTCTAGAAACAAGGCTGCTTGGTTTGGTTGACTTCAGGCACACTTACATGTGAGAAGAGAATGAATAAAAGTGTTCCACTCATTTCGTAGAGAGAACATCAGAAAGTTTTCCACAAAATTGAACAACATGGCGCTAGTGAAGGTTTCTTAAAAATAAGAGCTGTTCCTGAGAAGAAAACAACCCTGAACAGTATGAATCCATCGCTACCAGACCCAGTTGGTCGGCCACAGTATTGCCTCAATCTCTCGCTCTGCTGGAGAGCTTCACATGGCACCATGGTTTCCATTAGTGAACCAAAAAATTGCCTCATTTCCTACCATCAAGCCCAAGCCCAGACACTACACGGTGTGATCAGGGATGGGTCCAGATAGACCCCCAGCTCTCTACTTTGCACTCGCTGCTTCTCACAGGGTCTCTTGTGTAAAGAGTCATTACAGGATTTCCTGTCAACAAGGCTGTCTGTTTATTATCAGAGCTACCAGCAGAGAGAAAAGGTCACGATGAAAAAACCCAATGAAAAAAGAAAGAACCATGACAGATGGAGGCTCGGCAGGAGAACTCATCCTAACCAGGAAATACAGACAGCCTTTTGGTCGGCAGTTGCGCCCTTATCTGAGCCTGCTCTTTAGAAGCATGATCAATGGCTTTTTAAACTAAAAGCAGCAGAGAGCGAGCTTCTAAATTAAACTTCAGTTCATCCTAATTAGACTGGGGAATAATGAAGCTCAGGGGCCAGGAAGACTCGGATGACAGAAGCCATCGCGCCATCATCTAAAGTATATGAAACAATGCTGAATTCAATTAGAACTACTGCTGCAGGAATTGGTTACACAAACATATCGACCCCCTGCAAAGGTAATTATGACCGCCGCGCAGCGAAGCGGCGGTCATATAGGTTTAGTCAGATTTTTTTTTCTTTCTTTTTTTTTTTTCTTTTTCGCATGTCCAAATTTCCGTTAAGGATTCCCGGGACACTGTAAGACCGGGGTACGCGAAACTTGGTGGGCATGTAACCCCATATGGATAGCATGGAACCATCGTTTTTCGTTTTGATCTGTAGCCCCCCCGCTGGACTGGACCCCCCGAAAGGAGGGTAGGGCAGACACAGTTTTCTGTGAATATCTCGAGAACCGTAGGGTTAAGGAGGACCATTTTTTGTATGTTGATCTCAAGGGGCTATGTCAACCCATTCCATAACCACTCATTTCATGTATAGTGGCCCTTTTATTTTATCACTACATCTCTGGTGGAAATACTAGGTGGGCGGGGCCAAGCTAGTGTACAGTGCATGTGTTGCACTGATGAAAATCAATTGAACTGAAATACACTCGCACCTCTGAGAAGAGGCTGTGCAACAGGCAGCATGTCAAGTCAAGTCAGGTCAAGTCAACTTTAGTGTCAATCAAACCATGCAAATTGCGTTTCTCCCATACTCCAATGTGCAGTATTAAAACAAGATTTGACACACACTAAGCATTAACTAAACATAAGACTAAACATAGGACACCACTAGACAAGTGCAAATAAATATTTAACAGATAGACAAATTAACACAGCATATGGCAGACAGTGAGCTTACAGTTCCCAGACTATAGTCAGGTTGAGGTATTTTACTGTGTGTAGAGCACACCTGACAGGTACGCAGAACAGACGTCACAGAGCTCGTTATGGTTCATTTTTGCTCATCAGTCTTCTTCTCTCCATAAATGTGTCATAAGGGACCTCACCAACAAACAATACACACATATGGAGCCGCATCTATCATATTAAACACAGATCATCGCACAGAAACACGGATCATCATAGACACAAGATTAGCCCCCTCCATATTTCATACCCATCAACCCACCCACACACTCACTCAACCACACACAAGCACACACAAACATACACACTGGCACGCACCCATTGCCTTAAGCTGAAAATACCATTTCTCCATGCAACTTTATTTAGCCACTTTCAACAAATCCAACAGCACAACAGACATATCGGTCATATATATCCCTCCATTTGCATCCAGTTTCAGCAGCCCTCCAGTGAGACTATGCTGATGCAATGGAAACAGGTGCAGGGGTTGAACGGAAAGATGTACTAACAACACACACACACACACACACACACTTTTGTTTGCGATGACAGGCACAGCTAGGGGGGCTGCCCTGTTTAATTGTGGATCATGTTTTGGCAAGGCACCCTCACCAAACAGATTGTGTTAGGCTGTCCACCGAGGTACACTCCATATGCCAAAATAAGGAGGCAATCTGATCTGATATCAAATGTGCCACACACTTCAAAACAAGCCGAGCTACTGAGGTTATATCACCAAATTATAATATAAAAGCAACAAATATAGAAACATCTCCCACCGCAACTCACAGACCAAACAGTTGCTGAGGAAAGAGCTCTTTCTCTAAACTGCATTTTGTCTTTCAAGACCAAATTATACTGCAGAGACAGCTGCATTCATCAGTGTCAAGGCAAGAATTTCCCACCACCGCAATCATCTGACAACTTCTGGATAAGCTACCTTATGGCATTCCCTTAATGCTGTTTGCTTGACCTACAGCCGAACCGAATCCACCACCAGGCATACTGAGAGCATATTTTAATGGCCAGTGGGGGGGGTGGGTTCTACGTTCTTTAGTGGCTCTTTCAGCGGGCCTCTGGGAGAACGATGCAGTGACAGACCATACGGGGGTGTTACAGAAAGGAGGGCAGATTGATTTCAGACCCTTCCCAGGGTGCCGAGCTGCAGGGAGCTTTAATCCACCTTCTGCCCACTCACTCTTTCTCTCTCTCTCTCTCCCTTTCTCTCTCCTTTTCTCTCTCCTCTCTCTCCCTCTCTCTCTCCTTCTCTCTCTCCCTCTCTCTCACCTACCTCTCCCACTGTCTCTGGCTGATGAGGGCCGGCCCAATCAGTGGTTATTTCTGTCCACTCACGCTCACACGCTCACACAGACACAACGCTGGGGGAAGTGTGAGAAGGCGCGCCACTGCGGGACTCAAGCACTTACGCCACGGCGGTAGCCCCGAAAAGCATCCCAAAGAGAGAACCATTGTTAAGTCCTAATGCAGC
Source organism: Alosa alosa (assembly GCF_017589495.1). NCBI lineage: Eukaryota > Metazoa > Chordata > Actinopteri > Clupeiformes > Clupeidae > Alosa > Alosa alosa. The sequence goes on from NC_063212.1 coordinate 11,624,796, forward strand.
GCTGTGTCCCAATCGCTGGTCATTCAGTTGAAAAAAAAAGGCCACTTAAATGGATCAAAGTGGCACTCTACAGGTAGCAGCCTCAGCTTTCAGTTCCCAAGCCAAGCAAGGTATGGCTCCGTTCAAGAGAATGTGATGAGCTTTTCAAGAGCACAGAGGAAAATATAAGGAGCAACAGAAAAGCCAGGAATAAAGCAGAAAGACTATATTGTTAATGTAATGCCGTGAAAAGTGCCACAGGCTGTATATTAAATGAGTCCTTGTCCCTCAGCAGTTATGGTTGCTGACAGAAGTGGAAGAAGTGGAAGCTTGTCAGAAAAAAAAGACTGCTTACGCAGGGATTCTGTCAAACGATATTTTTAAATCTGTCAGCTGGTTGAAAGCACTCAGGGGACCATTCAGTGAAAGAGTGAATTTCTCTCCCTCCATTTTCCTGTCATTTACATAAAGTTTTGAATCTAAAGTATTTGTTTTTTTTTTTTATCATAAATAGAGCGCACAATGAGAAGGTGAGTCATTGGAGCAACCAATGAAGTGAGCCAAGATTATCCACACATCTTACTTTCCAGCTTTCTCTCACACTCAAATATGCACACACACACACAGATTTTGTGTTTTTACTTTACAACGGTTGCGTTGCTATATAAACACATCTATATATTAACAGACAATCTGACAAAGATGGCCACAAGACAACAATTAGGGGTGACAGGAAGGAAGCAGTATTAGCTGCCAACAGAGTCAAGAGAACTTCTCTGGATGGCTCAGATGACAGAAGAGGATGCTGCCACCGCTAACAATCCTCCATCCAGGAGAAGCCGACTAAATGTCACCGACAGTGGCACCCCCAGCGGGGGGAATTTGGATATTAAACCAGTGGCCATTCCTTAATGAGGCCCAGGAAGTGGTGTGCTTGTGTTCCATCAATCACACTAATGACCCGCACCTCCAAGCGCCATCACTAGACCACGGGCCACATGGCTTCATAAAGAGGCTGAGACGCGACACTTCCCGGGCTTAAAGGTGGCCCGGTGTCAGGGCCAATTAGAACAGGTAGACTATGTCCACCCTGACAGCATTGGAAGCCTCAACACAGAGACGAATATGTTCAATGAGTCTGAATGTTTAAAGGAAATCTATTCAGTCGGGTAATGAGAAGGTCTTCTGGCGCAAACCCCGGTTGCACCCGGTGGAGGGGGGTCTCCGGTGCAGGGCTCGCCAAATCAGGCTCGGCTGCCGCTCTAAGGGGCCTCAACTCTCGCCTGGGAGCGGCGTCGCAAGCAGATGGCGACGTCTCACACGGCGAGACAATCAGCTTTCGCTTGGTGAGAGAGTGTTGTCACGGCTGAGCGTGCACTCTCCAGTGCTGACATACGAGAGTGCCAAGCGAATGTGAGATAAACAAGCACTCCCACCATGCAGAGAGAATCACAACAGGCAACAAGACTTTTGAAAACATGACATTCATGAACCGCAACACTTTAATTCATTTTAGGAGGAAGAGTGTGCCACTATCTTTTGGAAACCCAATTTCTTAGTTCCCTCTTCGAGCTTCGGAATGCATTGATCTCCTCACCCAACATCTTAGTTTGGCGACTGCGTGCTTTAGCACAATGATGGATGATTTATGTGCAGATACCTCAAGGGTTTAGCTCCTGCTGCGCCTCAAAAAAAAGGTGGCAAATGTTTGCCGCTGCGGGATCAATATCACAATACGTACACAAAGCTAAGTTTCCGTAATGAAAGATCAAAAAGAAACGAGGAGCTCTAACAAAGCAGACAAGACACAGACTGTGAAGTGTGTGTCTGTAAAGTGAAAGACAATACCCCAGCCTTGCTTTTAATTGAACATCCAATGGTTATGTAACAACAACAGTCTCACCAACACCACCAGAAAGACTAGACTTACGACACTCTGTAAGCAGAAAAAGGTACAGTTACTTACCTCAGGGTAGCCGACGCAGTTGATTCAATCTAAGATTATCTCTTTTTACACACTACTTCATGCCTGCAGTGGCGTTTTGATAGGGATGGGTTTTATAATAGGGATGGGATTTCAAGCACAGCATGGGGTGGGACAAGGCCAATGATGCTAAGCATCAGCACTGCCGTGAACACCTGCACTACAGTAAGACTGTGGACTTCAGGAGACTCCCAGCATAATGTGGATGGCATCTGTGCAAACCAAATTATCTGTGGCAATGCAGCAACTTTCATGCGACTGTTACGGATATACAGCGTAGTTACATCAAGTTCCAGAAGTCTTCAAACAAGCTATTTTGTTCATGGCCTAAAATCTTAAGAGTAGTTCTACTATGAAAACATAATGCAGAAAAGTAGTTATTTAGTTATTTGCTCTAAAGTTCCCATACAAACAAAAAGAGCAGTTGGAGTAACAGAGAATATTGCTTAGCCTTCTGGCAGTTTCATACTGTCTGATAAGGCCACTGTCTCTGTCTATTGCAAAGTATACCCACAACCAAGAGTTAGTTTCAAAACAAGAAATTGAAGTCACCAAGACAATAATCTGATTGTGAACTACTTGGTATTCTACAACATGGCATCGCTTTAGTACCTTGTCCATAAAAGCTGCCCTGCAAAGGGAGATTGAAAGCATTGTCTGGACCTTCAAATCAATATGGGTAGATCTGCTCTAATGCTTTTCCAAGAGGCAAATGGAAGCTTTATTTCTTTACACTTAATATTTCAATGAATCTTCAGGCTAGTGAATAAGCTCTAAAAAAGAAATTTTATAGAGAAGACTAATCAACTATGAAAATAGTCTGCAGTTTAAGCTGAGCAGCCAAGGTGACAGAGATGAAGCAAAGGGGAACTGATGCCACCTTGAAAAGTCCTGAATTATTTAATAAGATCAAGGGAAGTATTTTTTTTTAAGACAGCCCTTCTGGAAAATTACAGCAATGGCAACTATGCCGGAGCACTTCTGACCAATAAAAATTTACATTCCTAACAAATTCTTATTACTACTGATTAATTGAACGGCAACTCTCTTCGCATGATATTTATAGCACATACAGTAGCTCCCATGCGTAAGTAACACGCCTGACCCCCACACCATAGCATCCTCAGCATCCTCAAGACCCATCCACCTATGGACCCTTTCAAGAGAGTTCCATTATCAGCATCATACAGTAGTTGGCCCCACAAGGCTTCCGTTTTAACATTCCATATGTTATCTTAATGCAGAGGAAGTAGATTGGGAACCAAATAGAATGTTCAAGCTTTGTTTTTGTTTTTATTGTTGAAAGCAAGGTCTATAAGCTTCCCAGCTCCCGCCAACCCAGACTGGCGTTAACCTCTGCCTGGATGGCTGTCAGCCTGTTATCTGCCTCTAATGAGTGAAGTTGACCCAAGGGGGTAGTGTCCCCGCCAGCTGAAGTGGGGGGTGGAGTTGGAGGAGGAGAGGAAGACCACTAATCCGGCCAGGTCACCACTGCAGCACCGCAGAGTCTGGTCCATCTCCCCTAGCGGCCAGATGTTGGCCAGATGTGTATGATCACCATCAAAATAATGTCACAAGAAAAAGATGCACAAGAAAAAGCCATAAATTACAACAAATCTAAAACATAAATTAAAAATGTAAAAGCTTGAGAGGTTTTTTTTTTATTTTTAATTTTGAGAGATAATATAATGACTATCCTATTGTGCTGCCATCAAAAAGTAGACTGCAGTCAACATTTTTTTTTTTTTTTTTTTCAGTCCCCAACTTTGCGAGCGTTATCTGCTGGGGGACTCTGATGGCCAGATAAATCGTCAGTGCGACGCCAGCCTTGGGAAAGCATTTTACTGCGTGGAGCTGTTTTCTCTCAGTGTCAGGATTAGATTCTGAGCTGACAGACTAGACAAATATCTTTTTACAGAGAGCTCCTACATATCTTTCTCCTCCTCAGTGCTGTTGTTCCTGTCACTGTTGCACACACTGACATCATTGTTTCTACAAGGCCTCAATTTGAGACTGGGAATATAGATAGACCATTCTCCAACATGTCAATTTATTCTTGCGAAATCATCATGGACATGCTAGACCCAAAATGTGTGTGTGTGTGTGTGTGTGTGTAAAGCCACCTCTGAGGTCAGGGCCTTGGTCTCTGGCCATAATGGATATGCCCACTGACTTCATGCAGCTCGTTACTCTAGAGCTCTTACAGGGAAAGGATTCCTGAGATTGTAATCTAGATCTAGAATCTAGATCTAGAATGTAGCCAACGGTACACTCTAGAATGACAAGCAGAGGTAATGAAGAGCAGGCTGCTGTGTGTTCACTCTTTTGAGCATGAGGAGCGTATCAATATTCAGGTGATACAACATGCTTAATGGATAGCAGCTCATTAACTTCTTAATGCCGCAATTAACTGACTTCACATAGCCCAGGGGGGCAACTGTAAAAAAAAAAAAAAAACTAAAGAACTAAAGAAAACACTTAAGTCCAATGAAATGCCAGGCCTTTATAACGGTTCCCTCAGAGCACTTAGAGAGAGAGAGAGAGAGAAAAAAAAAAAAATCTTGGTTACACAAGACGCTAAAAAATATCAACTTGGACTGTGGGAGTGACATTCGGAGAGGAGCGGAAAAGCAGAGGGCGTCTGAGGAGACGAGGAGCTCGAAGACGGGCTGACCTGATGAGACCGGGCCTGCTGGGACGGAGAGGTGGAATGACACCATGTGGACCAACCCAACAGAAGACAGGCAGGTAGCTGATCCACACAGCAGACAGTAACTAGGAGCAAACGAAATGGAAGAAGCCCCATCACACACACTGGGTGTGCGTGTCTGTCTGTCTGTCTGTCTGTCTGTGTCTTTCTGTCTGACACTCTGTACTGAACAGAGGAGTCTGGAGAATATGGAAGAGAGAGAGAGAGAGGGAGAGGGAGAGAGAGAGAGAGGGAGAGAGAGAGAGAGAGAGAGAGAGAGAGAGAGAGAGAAGAATGCAGAAAAGCACAGTCCAAAATATGAATGAGCTTTGAAAAGGTGAAAAGGTCAGAAGGATGGAGGATGGGGCGTGTGTTTGGCAGAGTTCCAGTTCCTCAGTTGTACAGCCTTTTCTGCCGCATCTGAAGTCTGTGCGTGTGTGTGCATGGGGTGACGAGGTCGTTCTAGGGCGTCAGGTGCTGCTGACACTGCAGACGGCGCTGTCACACGCCCCACTGCTCTCGTCCCGCTGCACACACACAACCTTCGAACAGTACCGTACCGCACCGCACCCGAATCAGCCCAGCACAGTCGAGGGAAGGGGAGGGGAGGAGAGGAGAGGAGCAGCAGGCCAAGCCAATTAGATCAGAGCAGATCAGTGAACTTGACTGCACTTCCCTGCAAGCCCTCCAATCCCACCTGATCACATTATACAGTCTCTCAACATCACACCTCAGATGCACATCTCGCCACATTCTATCCCCAGATCCGATTACACCGTAAAAAAACACAAAAAATACAGTTCTGACTCAACATAACCAGTTTCCACCACACTGTACCATGGCAACCACTTATGTGGCCCCACAGTTCCCAATCTAACACCACAAAGAGAAGCAATCTCACTGCTGACAATAACAGAACATTTGAGCTCATTTATGGAAGTGCAAAATAATCTATCAATCTAAAATACAAAATAACAAAATATAAATATAAAATAATTTACTCCGCACTGCATTTGTGAATGTGATGTGCCACTGTATTGGCGCCCTGACCACCATCACATCACCGCACCTATTCCCCACTCCAGCAGGAAGGTGGAGGTGGCACCTGACTGGCAGCGTGGAGGGAGGACAGGTGCCATCTCGGCATCACTTTGTGCCAGTGCGCGCGCACAGCTTCTCCTGCACCATCCCTGATGATAACGTGCCAATCAATCAGTGCCCACTGCACTGCCCACAAGGGGGCTGACTGACTCAAGGAGGGTCAGGGAGGTTGATGGCAGAAGGTGTTGCTGGGGGAAGAGTTTGAGAGGGTGTGAAGAGGTGTGAAGACGAGAGAGAGAGAGAGAGAGAGAGAGAGAGAGAGAGAAAAGATCAGGGAGGAAAGGATGTTTTAGTGTGAATAACTGAGATAAACGCTCAACCAGCACTTATGCTTTCACACTCCAGTGTGTGTAATTAAATGTTGCTTATACACTTAGAATCCGCTAAAACGAGTTTGATGACAGTGTGTTTTCTGTGTGTAATTGAAGATTGGATGGAAACAGAGAGAGAGAGAGAGGAAGGGAGAGAGGGAGAGAGAGAGAAAGAGAAAAAATAATATATGTGTGTGTGTGTGTGTGTGTGTGTGTGTGTGTGTGTGTGTGTGTGTAGGTGTGTGTGTGTGTGTGTGCATACTGCAGACTTGCCTGTTGCAATGGAATGCACAGGACCAGTCTTGATGCATCTGCAGGAGCTTCCAGCGTTACACAGGAGGGAACCCCGACCATCTGGACTTTCACTTCTCTGCCAGCCAGTCAGCCTGGCGGCCATGCCACCACTTCACCTTCACCCATCTCACCGAGGGCTACATGCCATGGCCTTACTCACACCTCACCCGTTCATTAGCAACCCAAATGCCACACAGCCCATTCCCATCAACAGATCACTCCCTCAGAAAGGTTATTTTCTTTTTTATATTAGGGGGTCTAACACAGGCGTTACACTGTGAAATGTAATTCGACTACGGATTCAACAGGAGCACATGTTTCCACACCTTCCAATTACTTTTGCATTATCTCCTTGACGTTGAGATAAAAAAGAACTGCTCCCATCAACAGCAGTAAAAAGCCAGAGAGACAGAGTAAGAGAGTCAGAGAGGGAGAGAGTAAGAGAGAAAGAGAGGGAGAGATGGAGGGAGTCAGAGAAGGAGAGACAGATAGTAACACTTAAAATAAAAAAATATACTAGTCCTACACTATAATATATGCAGAAGGACCAGTTCAATTATGCAATAAACATATGGCTACTATAAGGCCCTCAGGCTTCATGGCCAGCTCTGCACGCCTCAGTACACATGCTGGAGGCACGCTACACGCTGCACAGCTCTGGGGAGGCTGCCGCTTTTCTTAATGGGCTCCTTCTCCTGCCTCCACTACGTGGCTGACAGGAGAGTGAGCTTCTCCTGCCTCCACTACGAGGCTGACAGGAGTGTGAGCTTCTCCTGCCTCCACTATGCGGCTGACAGGAGAGTGAGCTTCTCCTGCCTCCACTACGCGGCTGACAGGAGAGTGAGCTGCTCCTACTGTCAGCAACCAACCATCTCACCGGAGACAGACGAGACAAGACTTCTGGATGCTTTTTCCTCCTACCTCCTTCACTCACTCTGCCTCTCTTTCTCTCCCTCTGTCCATCCTCCCTTCCTCCCTCCCTTCTTTCCTTCCTTCATTCCTTCCTTCCTCCCTCCATTCCTTTCTTCCTGTCATCTTTGTCTCTGTTGTGAGTATTCCCTCCAACCGAGCTCCAGTGGTTCTCCCAGCAGGGCAGCCTCCTACAGCATCCTACTCAGCTTCCCAAAACCAGGGGCTGATTAGGCAGAGCAGCCCACATATCAAACACACATGAATCAAACGGTGCAGTAGGAGTAGATGTTTACAGACATACAGTACATATGTGCACTCTCTCTCACACACACATATGTGCACTCTCTCTCACACATGCCAACTGTCACAGCCCAGTGGCTCAGAAATCACACATGCATATGAGAGAAAAGGCAATGCCAACCCCACCTTTCTGATAGCCATACAGATGTGGGTAAGTCCACTGTGGGCAAGGAAATATATACACATTCATGCAGAGAGCAGCTATGCAGGAAACAAGACATTGAGTCAATGGACAGAGGAATAAATCCTGTACAGAGATGTGGAGAGAGAGAGGGAAAGAGAGAGAGATAGAGAGAGAGAGAGAGGGTGTGTGTGATAAAGAGAGAAGAGTGTGGTACCTACAGTAAGGCTCCGTCCCACAGTTGAGAGAGAGAGTGCGGTCATCAAGCCTCCACAGCTTACTGATGGTACAGTGCAAACTGATAGTGTTTCTGCCCCTGATGCTGCTGCCCGTGCTACTGCTGCCCCTGCTACTGCTGCTACTGCTGCTGCTGCTGCTGCTGCTACTGCTGCGCCTGCTGCCGCAAACGCTGTCTGACTCTCACTCTGTCTTACTGTCCTATATGAGAGCCAGTGGTGGACGCATGCTCACACAGAGACACACAGACTCACACACAGAGACAGAGAGAGAGAGAGGGGGAGAGAGAGAGAATGAGGGAGACAGAGAGAGAGGGAGAGAGAGAAAGAGAGAGGGGAGGGAGAGAGAGAGAGGGAGACAGAGGGAGACAGAGAGAGAGAGAGAGAGAGAGAGAGAGAGAGAGCATGCAGTGCCCTGTGCTCAGCTGTGAGTGAGCCACTCCAATGAACTTCTCAAATATCCACCACAGACACACCCCTCCCTGCAACACGGCATGCGGGGAGACAATAAAACCTGCCTGTCCTATAAAAATTGATCAGACACACAGATGCCGATGGCACATCTATCCTGTAAATATATGAGCCATCGCGCACGCCCATATATACATCCACATACACTTACACATACACATACACATACACATACACATACACATAGTCAGTGAGAAAGTCAGAAATATTCCACTGTGGACTGTCAGGACCAATCTAGATCAGGTGAGTGCATACACACTCTTCCAATCTCTTACCACTTACATATACATACATACTGTATACAGACACACACATGCACACGCACAAGCACACCCACACACATGTACTCCCAACCCCCTCCCATATATATACATATACACACACACATACATAAAACACACACACACACACAGTCCACTACACACCTCTCTCTGTAATCCCCAACCCCCCAAAGCCCACATTCCCCTTCTCTTCCTCTGTCTCCACACTGGCGGTGGTGTCCCATCTGGCCTGAGCTCTCCTTAGCTTCCACTGAACAGTGGTCAGACAGAACGCTCAGAGCACCCCATCTGCACACTACTGCGGGACGGAGCAAATCAGGTGAAATGCTGAGGTGATCAAACGCATACTGTACTGGAGTCAACATGCAATGGTGGGTTAATTTCAACAAGTTCAACATGAAAGTGTTCATGAAGCCCCCTCAACACAAGTTAAAATCGTGAGCCAAAGCACCGATAATAACAGTCTGCATGAGTCATAAATGTCAGTTTGATCTTTTGATCCAACAATAATGAGGAGGAGGAGGAGTGATAGTCAGGCCACTGCACACAACGCATTTCTATCTTATATCATGGACTGTGAATTTTCTGAAAGCTATCCCATTAAGCTCAACTCTGTCGACACTTTCAGTGAGTCACGTTGAGTGTTCAACACAAATTGACATAGAATAAAATGACAGTCCTATTTCAGCACCGACTTGTGTGCCTATATTTTGATGCTGCCCAACAAGCACTTCTTCAGAGAGACGAACAGATTTTACAGCTAATTAGTTGTAATTAAAAATGAGCGATTAGTATGGCGTTGATAACATCATTCAAATCTATTTCATTTGGCTGCCCAAGAAGCTGCAGCAGGCAACCAGCACATGAATTGTTGGAACACTGATTTGATCAGCAATACCTCAGTTTGTATCTCTTTTTAAAAAGAGACTCACTGGGGCCCATCATGGGTCGAGGTGGGTGTTTGGTGTTTTACTGTAAGCCCCCAACGTCGTCTTCCAGGCAGCGCTGCATGGAAGGCGCTAGGGTTAGGCAAGGGTTAGGGTTAGGTGCCTTGAAGTCGACGGTGAGGGCTTAAAACACCATCGAGCATCAAGGTGCCCACAGGGACTCAGCTTGGAATCCGAGTCCGGCCCTGGTCATTTCCCGATCCCACCCAGTCTCTCTCTCGCTCTCTCTCTTTCTTCTCTCTCTCTCTCTCTCTCTCTCACCTGCTTACTGTCACTCGTCACTGTCTATCAATAAAAGGTAAAAACCCCAAACAATAAACATAAAAAAAAATAGAGATTCACGCAAATAAAAAAATTAAAAAACGGCAATAGCATCACATTTTACTGTTACGACTATTGCAATGCGATGTGACATGAATCTAGCCAGGTAAGTGTCTAATGAGTCTAATATGCATTCCTTTTCACAATGCCTAGCCACTGTTTCTAATGGATCCCACCTGCAGCGCTCTCGCTAGGTCAGGCCAGCAAACACTAGACCACCGCTCGTTTGGAGCTTAATCAATAGCTTTAAGCCCTTTAGCTCCTCAATGAGTCCCGGCACCAACATGGCACACTTAATTATACATTAGGGTGTGTGTGTGTGTGTGTGTGTGTGTGTGTGTGTGTGTGTGTGTGTGTGTGTGTGTGTGGATGTTTGAATGTGTCATGTGTGTGGATGTATGTGTGTGTGTGTATGTGTATGTGTACATGTATGTGTGTGTGTGTGTGTGTGTGTGTGTGTGTGTGTGTGTGTGTGTGTGTGTATGTGTATGTGTCTGTGTCTGTGTCTGTGTGTGTGTGTGTGTGTGTGTGTTCCCATTTAGTCCTCCTGATGCCGGGGCTTGCTCGCTCCTAATGCTCTCTCCCTCTGGAGCCCTGACTGACTTCCTGTGAAGAAGATGAAGGGCCCCACGGACAGAGTCACAGCAGTAGAGAGAGGGAGAGAGAGAGAGAGAGAGAGAGAGAGGAGGGAGAGAAAGGAGAGAGAGAGAGAGGAGGGAGAGAGAGAGAGGAGGGAGGGAGAGAGAGAGAGGATAGAGGGGAGAGAGAGAGAGGAGGAGAGAGAGAGAGAGGAGGGAGGGAGAGAGAGGGAGAGGGAGAGAGAGAGAGAGGAGGGAGAGAGGGAGAGAGAGAGAGAGAGGATGGCTATATGCAATAAAAAGAAACTTCTGGAACATAAAATACCAATTAAAGTTTGGTGCAAAAGACCACTGTGTTATCCAGCCATTATATATGGAAGAGGGGGTATGGGGGTCCACAGTATGCACAGCTACACTAGATGGGGACTGTCATGGGTAGAATCCCTACATGCAGAATTTTGTCCATTAATTCACGATAAAAACTAAAAGAAAAACACCAACCAATGCAATGCAGAATTAGGCAAGATTCCACAATACCAACACAAGGTAAAGAGAGAATTTAAATTCTAGATGCATTCCCAAACAAGTCCTAGAGACACACTGCATTTCATCGTGAAAGCAAAAACTCAAGATCTGAAACCCCACAAGAGTCTCTGAGTCAGCTTGTGCTGGAGACTAAGTAAATCCCCTCCTAAACAAATACTACCATACCTTCTCTCAGCCAAGCCTTGCTTTAGATTCAAATCTCAAACTAGATTATCCAGAAATCTAAAGAAAATAGTTTGGAACATTGCATATACTGAAACAAAAAAAAACAAACAAACTAAAATGTTATCATCCATAAAATCTAAATATGAATTAGAAGAATATCTCTGTAAGAGAGAGGAATCACTTTTACCGCTAAGTCCAACTTTATTTAATATATACATCAATGAGCTAGCAAGCATACTTGAAAAATCATCAGCTCCTGGACTCACTCTACATGACAGTGAAGTCACTCCCTGTTTTTGCAGATGATCTTGTCATTCTTTCACCAACAGAAAAGGGACTCCAGACTCAACTAGACCATCTTCAAAAGTTATGCCAGACCTGGGCCCTGGCTGTTAACACAAATAAAACTAAAATATTAATCTTCCAAAAAGATCCGGATACAGGTCAACTCATATTTAGATTAGAACCCAATGAAGCCTAACATGCACCAGATTACACCTACCCAGGCCTTAGAATAAATAATAAAGGACCATTCAACATGGCAGTGAATTAACAAATTAAGAGTCAAAAGACACAGGGCTCTTCATGCTATAAGAATATCAAATTCTAATTCCAATTACACAACCAAATTTGAATCACCCGCAATGAATACTTCCCAAAAAATGAAAGAAAAAATCCCTAATTTCTATGACCTACCCAGCTACCCATTTTGAGGGTATGCAAATAACAACATTGCCCAAAACACAAAAACAACTAAACAAAACAAAAAAGGCCAATAATTTACACTATTACTGTGCATTACTGTCTATTGAAATGTTTTAAAGAAATGCTGCCAATTTGATGTTAACTTGATGTTATACTTGATAAATTGATAAATGGTGCATTGCCACCTTTAAGAGAGTCTAAACGGTTCTCATAACGTCCTTTTGCCAGCTATTGCTCACAATGGATAAGGCTGATAGGCACTCTTGCCTTCTAGGATATGGAAACATGTAATGAGTTGTTGCTAGCATGACATTTCTGTTTGCAGTTGGCCCATTAACAGTGCAGTATGAGCATGGTAGCCACCCAGCTATCTGAATGGAATAGGCTATGTTTCAATCGGCATTATGCTTAACAAACGCTAGTTAGTCTGTTATTTGGTAAAGTACAGACGCCATTATTTTAAATCCTACCTGTTGCCTTCTTCACCGTCTCCTTATTTAACTGTTGTTGCATCCCAGATCTCCTTTTTTCTCTTTTTTTTCTATTTTTAGTCGTCAACAGCTTTTTTTTTTTACTGTATCCATCTTTTTTTCCCATAGGCGGCAACCACTACTCAGAGGGTCTATCTGCTCTCCTGTAGTCACGGCGCCCCCCCCTCTTCTATGTCAAAATTCTATGATGGAATCTTATGAGATAGAGGGCCTACTCTAGCCTGTTAGTCCTCTAAAAATGTTATAGAACATTGAGAAAATGTTGAAAATGATTTAGAAACGGAGAGCAGTAGCTACATAGAAAATACCAAAATATATTATTTTATTTTTTACCATCGCCATGCCCCATAGAGTGCTTCCTATGGCAATGCAGATATATAGGCATACCCACTTTTATGCCACTGAAAATACTATACCTATTGGGAGAAGGACACAGACAGCTGTATTATCATGTCTAATATGTCCTTGCCTGTCAACAGCTTTTTCGGGAGATTACATTCGAGTGATTTTTGTATGCATGTACATGTGACACAGACACACACACACACACACATTCCCCTCTCTCACAGCCACAGCCACATACACTAACTCAACACAGTCC
>NC_063212.1:11642828-11677868 GCF_017589495.1 Alosa alosa
GAATGTTGATGGAGGCTCATCTTTGGGAAATCAGCTCTCTGGATAAAATTGTCAGCCGGAGCAAGAGTTCTCAGAGTTGACTGACACCGGACGAATCCAATCAGCAGAAAGAACCGCGATCACAACAGTAGGCTAAATCGCGAACAAACTTTTTTCCCCTTGTTAAATTCATTTCGTAATCATGAATTGGTTTCTTTTATTTGATGTAGGCTAGAGAGGAGGATGCATGTTTCACATTAGTGTCAATGTGTCAAAGCAGGCTTTGGATCAGAGGAATTGCTCAAGCATTTTAACATATGGCATAGGCTACAAGTTTAATTCACGCATACAAACAGCTTCGTGATGAAATATAACTAATATCATTTTTTATTGTCACCAGGCCTATAAGTAGGCTATTTATTGTGTAACCTACAAGTGAACGATGACACCATAGGCTACACTGTGGCGGAGCAAGACCCCATCAGTCGGATAGCTAAACAATGTAACCGTGTTCAGAAGGCTAGCCATATGGGCTGCAGACTTGTCTTTGGGCTTGTAATCACCTGACACATCATGCCGCATATATGTCCTGAATAATGAGAGGCTATGCGGATTTGATGCACTTAACTTACTCAAGACTTTCAGAAAACAATTTCGAGATGACGTTGTCGTTAGGTGCTTTTACAGTGTGTGGTTGAATCTTGTGATATTATGTTGCAGCGGGCGCTGAAAATCCAGCGCATGGCGGCCGCTGTTAAATACACTGTAGGGGAAACACTGCACACACACATACACACACACACAGAGACACACACACACACACTAGGGTTGTGGTTGACAGGCATCACGATGGAAAGCAACCATCGTGATGCCACGCCCCCACATGCCAGTCACTAATTCCTGCTGTAACAGGCTAAAACATAAAAAAACCTTTCCCTGAAAATGAAATTGAGCCTACTTTAAAGGCTGTCACCCAAACAGTTATTACGTATTAGTCTACCGTCTTGTAAAATAAAAGATTTATTAGTCTACCCTCTTATTCAAATAATTCCTGACTGTGACGTGAATGTGTAGCCTAATTGTCCTTTAGTAGCCTACATGTCTCGCAGGCCTATAGCCTACATTGGACGTAATATGTAGCCTAATGTTTTAGCAGAAAATATAGATTTATTATTGTTAGGCTACTGACTAGGACATTCTAGCTCAAATATTTTATGAGGCTACAGTGAGCGCCAAATGCGTCCTTCTTCTCTGTGTTAAAATAAACCATTTATTTCGTTAATTATAGGATCAGAAGGTAGCCTATCCGCCTTTCACTGTAAGGCTTGTATTTCATGCATTTAGCAAAAGTCCCAGACAGCAGCGGAGTGGTAATCGGATTCTGCTATTTGTAAAAGTGTTTTCACTTCACCCTCCTATAGCCTGGACTGGCGCGACAGCCCTTTGCTTTTCACTTCCCGCTGCCCCCTCATAGTCAGCATAGACGGTAGCCTGATAACGTGGGATGCTGCATAGTACTAATATTTTAAATGAGTGACCACGATAGTAGTCTTAAGTAGCTTTTTTGCTGGGTCCAGCGAAGGCTGGCAATGTGTAATATTCCGCTGGTTGGTGTCTTTCACAACAATTTTCTTGGATTAGATCTTCCACACAACTTCAGTAGCCTGGTCAGTATGTCTCTCTTAGCTGTCCACTTTCATCAGGCCGTATAGCCTATATAATATATGTTTTATTTTTTTATGTAGAACATTATAGATGTATTTCTGTACAGACATACCTATAGGCTGTTTACTACACTAAACCCCCCCCCCCCGACGTCGTCGATCGTCCATCACGATGTTTTACTGTACACATCGTCAAATGCCAATTTAGGCAACATCGCCCAACCCTAACACACACACACAAACAGACACACATACACAGACACACACACACACACACACACACACACACCTACACACATATTCAAAACAGTTTGTTTAGAGGACACACCATGAAAGCACAGGCTGCTTACCCAAATGCAATCAGCAGATGAACAGGCGGTCCTGCACTGCTAATTGATGACACACACACACACACACACACACACACACACACACACCTACACACATATTCAAAACAGTTTGTTTAGAGGACACACCATGAAAGCACTGGTTGCTTACCCAAATGCAATCAGCAGTATTGTATAAAAAACACCAAAGACAGATGAACAGGCGGTCCTGCACTGCTAATTGAAGACACAGAACCCCCCCACCACCACCACCACCACCCATCATAAAAGCTTCGTCTGAATGTCAATACCTAATCAAACATGGAGCATGAATATTCATCAGCTCTCTGGTCCTAATAGAGGCACTGTGGGGGCCAGAGGGAAACAGAGGTACACACACATACATACACACACACACACACACACACACACACACACACACACACACACACACACACACACACACACACAAACAGGCCTAATAAAGGAAGTGTGGGGGGAGCCCTTCTCTCCTCAACAGGGGCCAGAGGGGAACAGAGGTATCATCCTGCAGCTAGAGCTCTCAGAAGCTGGAGGATCCGCATAATGCGCCAAACATGGCCAGAATTTAAAGGGACACCAGGCAAGCCTGATGCTCTTTCTCTACGAAACTCCCCCTCACTTGGTCTGAAGCTCTTTTCATTGTCTTTGCATCTTCCGTCAAGGGTTTTCGCTGCTTCTTCGCCGGCTCTGCCATTATACACACGTTTGCAACAATCGCTAGCGTTTCGTTAGCCTCCCTCTGTGCTGTGGATGAAGGATGGAAACTGAAACTGCTTCGCGCCGGGCACGATACACTGAACTTGCAAGCGGGATATTCTTCCTACAGGCAGTAGGGGGCGGGAGAGAGAGTCTTCATTCGCCCCTGTAATGAGTCATTTAACCATATACCGACTTACGAAGATGAGTAATTAACACGAAAAAGTTGCCTGGTGTCCCTTTAAGGTGACTTTCCTCTCGTAAACTACACACAATCTCCCATTTGGTACCAACACTTCTCAACTGATTCAGCCTTTGCGGGGAGTCGGATTGCTTTCAAACAGTCAGACTTGGTTAACCCTGTCAGAGTTAGCCACCCAAATGAAATCCTGATTCCTCACTGCTGTCCGTGTGCGGACACACACACACACACACACACACACACACACTACGGCCTGCATGACCACCCTCTAGCCGACTGGCAGGGCTACTGCAGCAGGCCTGGCCATTTGTGTGACACAGCAGCAAACCGAGGGGACGACACAGACACCTCGAGAGAGAAATATAATTACCTTGGTGGAGTGCCAAGCCACAGAGAATGAGGAAGGGAGAGAGAGATGAATTAACATGATGGACAGGTGATGAGAGGAGAGGACAGAGGAAACACAAATATAGAGTGATGAGAAAAGAAAAGAGAGATGGAGACAGGGAGGGGTGGAGGGAGAGAGAGATAGAGAGAGAGAGGGGGGGGGAGAAAGAGATGAATGGGGATATCACATTCATCATTCAGTCCAATAATGGAAAGAGTGTGTGTGTTTGTGGGTATAGTGTTACCCAAGAGGGCTGCCAGCACACACACTCAGCAAGGAGGAGAGGAGGGGGTGAGAGGAGGAGATGAGGGGAGGAGGAGATGAGAGGAGAGGAGGGAAGGGGGTGTGAGGGAAGAGGAGGGGGCAGTCTCTGAGGAGAAGTCCAATCCATAGTCTCTCCTTACAAAACAGCTTTTGCTTACTAGTATAAAGACTAAATGGGTGGCGGTCATGCAATATTGTTGATACTGAAGAGAACACTGCTGGGAACTTTTTATACTCTCAAAAATCTTTCTAGTAGCTCTATGAGACTATTAGTGATTATTTTTCACAAACCTATTGAAATTGATTTATGTGGAGTACAGCAAATGTATGGTATTAAAAAATTATAATAGTTACAGCCTGACCAATAAAGGCTCTAACGCCTAGACCAATAGGAATAGGCCTATAAGCAGAAATTGGAGGGTGTCCTTTTTTTGGAAAAAAAAGTCCTTTTCACTTTTAGACACAACCTGTCCTGGTTGTCTGGTCAGTGGTCAGGAATTGCTCCCAGAAGAGTGGACTTCATATAATGTGTACTATATGTATTTCATTCAAGTACACACATTTCTCCCAGACCTATAATGTATATAGTTCTGTTTATGGTACCAGACAGACCTTTTATCGAAGGTTAATGCACAAGTCATCAAATCACAGTCAAGTGTTTTCTTTGTTTTGTATGTTTGTTTTCTTTTTTGTATGTGAAATCCATGAGAAATGTGACGGGTAATAACCCAGAGGTTGGCCAGATGTTTTTTGATTGTACTGACATGGATTTTCTTGCTTGTCTCTGTATGTCTTTGTGAATACGTCCCTGACTTGTGTATTTGTTTGCCTTGCCTTTGAGAGTGTACGGTTGTCGGGAAGGATGTAAGATGTATTTTATGGTGAATGCTCTTCTGTAATACTCCAGATACAGATAATAATAATTAAAAAAATAATATTGCCCTGGTCATGCAGGTGGCTGAGGGCATCCCTGCCATCCGCTGCCATGATATGTACTGTGAGATCCACGGGAGACAGGAAAGATGGCATAGCCATGAGTTTGAAGCCCAGCATTAACTATTTATTACAAACGTGTAGAGGTAAACAAATGCCACTTTCTCCCTGCCTGCACACTGGTTGCTTGCATGATGATACAGGTTTGAGTTATTCCACACCGATGATGCACTGCAGCTTAGTAAGTAATGCTACCTTTAAAGAAAGCATAAAATTTTGTTTTCAGGACAAAAGTGTTGACTTGTCATGTGTGGAATAAATATGCCCTCAATGCTACCTTATATGTTTAAAGAAAGAGGCGTCGGTGTCGCGGACCATATGAAAATTTTGTTTTCAGTTTGTCTCCTTCTATACACCTTAGATTGTGGCAGTGTTGACTTGTCATGTGTGGAATCAATTACAAGGGCAGGGACATCCTTTTCCACTTTCAAAAACAAGACCCACTTTAGAGAACTTATATGTTGTATTAAAGAATACTGGCAGGTCAGAGCCAATGATACTGATTAGGACATGTGATGGGTGATGATGTGTGGGTATAAAACCGTGTGTACGCAACAATAAATGATCTTGTTCTGCTGAACTTCCCACAATCAGTGTGTAGAGTGCAGTTCCTCCGTCAGGTTAATTAATTACTAATAGCAGTGTTGCTCTTCTGGGTATGCACGAGTCACTGCTCATATGAACTCTGACAACAGGCAGCGCAAGAGAGACAGATAGAGAGAAAATTGGAGAGAGAGAGTGACAGAGAGACAGAGCCTGCACTGAGTTAGGGAGGGGAAGGATGAGTCATGCGATTCGGGAAAAGGAGCAAAGCTTCTGCCCTCTCACCATCTCACGGTCCAGCATTCATAGAGGGCTAACCATCAGACCATGTGTGGGACTGATTGTGGGCACGTGTCAAAGCCTCAAAAAACAAAATGCTCATCTCAACATCTCAGAGAGGCTTCCACTCGTCAGTGGTTCCATCGCGGTCTGTCACGGCCCGAAGCTGACCAGAAGCTCCCAGTCAGGTGTAACCCTCCCTGACACGGCCTCCAGGAATGTGCAGAGGCTCTCACCACACTAAATGACTTTCCCATTACATCAGTAGCAGCTGAGATCACACTGATGAAACGTCCTGCACACTCCGTTGCACAGGCAGTATTACCAAAAAATAGAAATGCACTCAGAAACAAAACTTGCAAATGGCCACCATCACTACTGTGTATTTTCAACACACACACACACACACACACACACACACACACACACACACACACACACACACACACACACACACAACACACACACACACACACACAAACACACACACGCACAGCCTTCCCCGTACAGCTACAACTTCATCAAAATCCTCGTATTCAGTACTCACCTTCCTCCTCTCCGAGTATCTGATGATGTTCATGGCTTATGATGAGTCTAACTTTTACGTCTATCTTGGTTGGTCACAAGTTGTTTCAGTGGTTGCCTCTTTCCATTGCACTTCTATAGAAACATGTAGGCAGCTGTGGTAGGAAGAGGTATGCACCAACACACACTGCAGACTTGACCACAAGCCCAGGCTGCACTGCATGCACCTGTTGCTCAGGAACAGGGGGCGGACCCTTCATCACAAACCAACCACAGGCCACTCACCCTACATCTGCTGCTAGCTAGCTAGCTAGCTAGCTAAACATGACCCTTCTGCCTGCAGACCAGTCTCCGTGGTTCTACACACACATGGCCTGATTCACTCTGATATCTAATGCTACCTGTATGTGTGTCTGTCAGTGTGGACCATGCATACAAAATGCAAATACAAGGACATAGTGTGAGTGGGCATGAATTTGCTTATTTAGCAATAATATGAGGTTGATTTGACCCACTTTTACAGCCCACTGTTTCAGTGGCTTTACAAATACATGGCCTTATTCACAAACATCCAATGTTGCCTATCTGTCTGTCTGGCAATGTGGACCATGCATATAAAATGCAATAAAAGGATAGAGTGTGTGGGCAATGCACTGACATAACTAACATAAATTTGCTTAATTACCAATGATCTGTGCTTGTTTTGCTAAAGAGTACCCAATTATTGACCCTGACATCCTCCATCATTGTCTTTCAATGCCTTGGCAGTTCCAGGCTATTTACTTTGACTTCTGCAAACTCTCAAGATGTGACTCAGTCTATGATGTTGCCCAAGCGCGTTCACAGTGCTGTTGCTTTTGTCCTTTTTCTTACCACCTGAGTTTCTCACCCACAGAAACATTTTCACACCTTCATCACAGACCGGCATTAACTGCAGCTGAACTACACACAAAGCAGCGCCTTCAAAATCCTAGACCTTTGGTTCAATACAGTCACGATCCAAATGTACCCCCAGAGAAATGATGGCTTTCCAGAACTTTCTCATTCGGTGTGCTCAGCATTACCTCTCTAGGGTCCACACGTAGGTAGCGATTGCAGGAATGAGATTTATTTCCACAATTGGGGAACAAACTGAATTAACTAGGAGAATTACAACACGTTTTCTGAGGTAACAGATAACACATATCTCCCTGCTGACGAGAGGTGAGAGGTAGATCGTGATTTTTCCTACGTTCCAGCTATGCAGAAGCCAATGAGTCAGAGACTTTACCTTTGGGACTTAGAGGCAGTTTTAGTGCAACCAACACTCTCATTTGTCTCACTTGATTGCACAGAGAAAGCCTTAGAATGAGTACATTAATCAAAACGACAAACCTGCTTAAAGGTGCTTATAAACTGAAAAGGACTAATGGTATCTGGTATCCTGAGTGCTTTGGCTTTTGAGAGGCAGATGTGCATTTCAGTTAAAAAAAACAGACAATGGCGGGAAGCAGGAGGAGCCTGGATGATTCTGTACCCTCTCAAATTTTGTTCAAAACTTGTCTATATCTTCAATAGTTCCCAAGACCAAGGCCTGTGATTATCTACAAAGCCCTAATTGGAAAAAAAGCAACAATTGTGACATTTAGGCTATTATTTGGCATGAAACTTTTTTATTCTTTAATAGAATATTTTATTCTAAGCATATTATAGGGCCTTGTATGAAATCAAAGGGCATTCATTACAAAATATTTAATGGTTAAGTCACACTGAGAATATGTCTTCCAGCCAGAGATGTAAAAGTCCGGCTTCAGAAAGTCCTGCCATGTATTGGTTGTACCTGTGCGCTTAATATTACATTACATTTGGCTGACGCATTTTTAACCAAAGCGACTAACAACATGGTAAACAGTTTAAGTTTTAAAGCAATTCTCTCAACAATTTTAGGACAAAAACCGATAGACTAAGTACACTAAGAATAAGTGCATCAGTGAGTGCTGTTTTTAAACAGTTGAGTGTCAGTTCAAGACAGGTGGTAAGTGCTAGGATCAGCAAGACTTGTTGTAAGTGGTGCTATGAGAGGAGATGTTCTCCAAAGAGCTGGGTCTTCAGGAGTTTTTTGAAAATGGAGAGGGATGTCCCTACCCTTGTAGGAACTGGCAGTGTGTTCAACCAACGAGGAACAACAGATGAGGAAAGTTTGGATTGGCCTGAGTGTATCAGTGGTAGAGCTAGACGTCGTTCGTCTGAGGAGCGCAACGGTCTGGAGGTAGCGTATGTCCGTATGAGGGCATTCAAGTAGGTGGGAGCAGAACCGGAGACTACTTTGTAGGCAAGCGTTGAATTAGATATAGAAGGGGCCGTTGTGGCCTACTGGTTAGCACCTCGGACCTGTAACCGGAGGGTTGCCGGTTCGAACCCCGACCAGTAGGCACGGCTGAAGTGCCCTTGAGCAAGGCACCTAACCCCTCACTGCACCTAACCCTGTTGCACTGCGCCCCGGAATTAGTGTGTGTACGCTGTGTGTGTGTCACTAATTCACGGATTGGGATAAATGCAGAGACCAAATTTCCCTCACGGGATCAAAAGAGTATATATACTATATATACTTATACTATACTTAATTTGATGCGGGCCGCCATAAATAGCCAGTGTAGCTGGATGAGTAGCTTAACATAGGTGAATTCACAAATTAACTGATCTACCTGGCTTAAGAGTAATTAGAATCAGCTGATTAAGTGAACGGTTCTTGGAATAAAAATGTGGCAGGAATTTTACTTTCTGAAGCCGGACTTTTACACCACTGCATCCAGTCTACACAGTTTGGGCAGGCTAGGAATAATAGTTTTTAAGATATTAATGTCCAAACATGGCTCCCAAGAAAATATGAAAACATTGGAATTGAGCAAAAATATGTTACAGGTCTTTGCTTATGTACCTATGTACCTTAGCCTGACGAGCCAGACCCACATTAAAATGTAGGGTCTGTGCACTCACTGTTCGCAGTGCTCAGTCCGAGGGGCGGGATAATCAGTTGTCTTTCAAATTCCCTCTGCACGCTAATAGGACAGCGGCAGCTTATGAGTCCCATGCGTTTCCCACCAGCGGAGCTAGTTCGCTAGTTCAAACGCTTGCCAACTTAATAAAAGCTTAACTCGCGGTCACACTGTTCACCAAAAAGCAACATCCATCTTATTTGTTTTCAAGTAGCAGGGAATTCAAGCCAAACCGTTGCAACTCTGCCATCAATCATTATGTTAAGCCCACCTAACGACTCTATACACGATTTCATTGGTCTGATTGAGTTTCGATTTCTGGAGCTCACAAGCCAACGGAGAGTTGCTAGACTAGCCCTGGCAGCAAATGTAATTGTAATAAAATGTAAATGTAATAAAATGTAATTGCGCGTCTAGATTTCTAGGCTATACAGTATGTACCTAAGTATGAAGACAAACTTCAAAAGCAAAATCTGAGACGGTGCATCAACAATTTTCCTGGATTCTGTCTGATTTGACACAGTATTACTCAGATGCAAATCTCCACGAGTCAATTCACCAAAACCCAATTATCAACCTGACAGCACAGCACAGCACAGCAAGAATGACTCACATCAATTGTGTGGGATCTTGTTGAGATGAGTAGCCAGAACAGAAGAAAATGTGTATGGTGGTGTGTTGTATAGTACAGCGGCACCAGTCCTATTTAGTTTCATTAGCTCTCTGAACACACCTCACTTGAAGCTCTATGCCACATCATGTCAATGAAACTACTATATCTTTATGTGAATCTAGTTCCAATTTGCAGCAGATGATGTTTTTATTCATCACTGACCACGCTGTTCCCGTTACCTAAGAAAAGTAGATAGAATTCATGCATCATTAATTGGCTGGCAAATTAAGAGAGGCAGAGAGAGGGAGTAGAGAGAAAACAAAATAAATTGGTTGAATGAAAACAAGAGGCCATACCAAAAAGCAAGAATGCAGAATAACCTGATGCCAGAGATAATAAACACACACAAACACACACACACACACACACACACACACACACATTAGTGCTTGACCATATTAGCCATATGTGACATATGACAGAGGGGAAATCGACGACATCCTCCTACCCACAAACAGTTCACCCGGTAAAGCCAATCGGAGCTGAAGTCAGCACAATCTACTCTGAGTGTTTTAAAACTAATTTGAAGAAATGTGACTACTTCAGATCAACTTCGACAAAGAGTTGTGCAGGGGCAAATCTCAGTGCAATAAATGAGCCATACTCATACGGCGGAAACACACCGCGTGCACCCACTCTATATTCCATGGCCCTGCTGCCTGGTGCTGAGCATCAAAACACCAATTAAGATCCCATCTGCCTGGTTACTAAATTTAAATCTATGAGGACAGCTCATTTAAGAAAATGAGAAGTTAATTCGGAGCACATGTGACGCTGGAGGACTAAGTTGTTAAGGTAATGTGTCAGGCGTGGGAGTCGGGGGGCACTAAATGCATGACACACAGGTTCAGTGCTGTGTCGTGCAGCAGGAGAGATCGCTTCAGCCAAATATGGAGCATGATTCATGAATTAGCGCTGCGCCTGGATCGGACACAAAAGATCAGGCAGGACTCGGTGAAGACACAACAAACACGACAGCTCGCCTGTTACATAAACATAAATATGAGCTCTGAGAATTTTGTTCTTGCTCATCATGACCTCTCTAACGAAGCACAAGAGCACAACTTTCTCTATAGCTCCCTTGTGAAAATGTTATGTACATATGCTGCAAAAGTTATTTACGTCAATCACCCTGGCAATATGAAAACAAGTCTTGCATTCTGGTTTATGTTATAAGGAAGAGTGATCTCATAGAAATACCCAACTATGCTCACCTAAGGACATTGCAATGTTGGAATAGTTGAGAGCAGACACTTGAGAATATATGCTGAAGGTTCATAAAATGTAAATAGCTAATAGTAGAAGTTTGTTGAGTATCCATGGTAGCCCCTTAAGACAAGGTTATAGGTTATAGTCCAGCGATTGTTTTTCATACACAATACAACGCAGAACTTACTTTCTGACTGAAAATGTCCACACTGCATCCACATAGCATCCCCAGTGATCAAGTGTAATGGTGGGTTCATGAGCAACTGGGAAGTGGAAAAAATTCTAGAGTTTGGAGAAGGGGGGTTAGGTGGTACGTCACACCTAAACTGGGGACTTCCCAGTTTGAAGTGGGGGATTTGAGAGAGCTCCCAGGAGAATGTTTTGACGTCACTCAACATACAGTAGTGAGCACTCTCACTTCGGAAGTGGGGAGTTTAGAAGTGGGAACCTTCCCACTTCCCAGCCACATGAAGGCACTATAAGTATAAGTATAGTGTATTGACATTTGGTGGGAGCATAGACTGTATATACAGACTATGGGTGGGAGGATGGAGATTATCTCGCTCTCTGAGGGAAATGTCCACAATGCAGCAGAGTCCATTTACAGGCCTTGGCCAATCAACAGAGCGACCGCCAAAACAGCAGGTCAGAGTTTTATTTTTTTAGAATCTGGACTTCGCCCAAAATATCTCTGAGCCTAAAGAATGCTTGTGATTTCTTGTCCCCTGCAAACGAGTGGTATGAGAGCCCTTAATAATATGCTGAGATGGCACTGCAAGTAATTCATAGCCACAGATAGCTACAGACTCTAGGTTGACCTAGTACTATTGGTCTCTCGTCTGCTGATGGTATTTAAAATGCTGGGATGTGTCTCCTGAGGGTTTCGGTGGCTTTGATGGTGGACTGGTGGCCGGTTGCATAAATAGAGCACACCTGTTGACCCTGGGTTATATGAGTTTGAACTGCGCTGGCACAATAGAAGTGAGGCCACTTTCGGAAAAAAAATATCTGCTTTGCATAACTTTCCTGTCTACTTTTAAACACACCAAACATGCTGTCATCTGCTTTTCCATGTACAAACACACACACACACACACACACACACACACACAAGTACATACACACACACACAAGCACACACACACGCGCGCGCACGTACGCACACACATAGACACACACACACACCTAACAAAACACCTGGTTGAATTATGTAAATGTGCACGTTTCATATGCAAGATAAATGTACACGGAATGCCACTGTAACTAGATAACATGTTTCCAAAGTTCTATGCAAATAATAATTGTGGGAATGAGATGCAAGATCTGTTCTAGGGGTATGATCCAAAAACACAAAGGACTGTCCTTAATATTATAAACAAATAGAACCTTTGTGGACATCTGTCACTGCACCAAACACATGCAAAACAAAAATAAAGACCAGGAGTCCAAACCAAGAGAAATGGGAGAAGAAGCCTGCATGGCAAACAGCAGCTTTTCAACAACAGCCATCAGTTTAGATCCAGAGTGTCACGCTAGTCCACGGCAACCTTCGTCTCTTCCCCTCTCCTCCCACCACATCATGAAAATGACAAGTGAAGATGTTCCACTTCTCTCTCTATGGTAGTCTATATTACACAACAATTAAGGCTCTGCAGTGGGCCACCGAAGTAGAAGTGAAGAGCCGCTGTTGACTCACTGACTATTCACACACTAAACAGTGTGTGTCATACAGCCAGGATATAAATGACAGGTCAAGTATTCTTACAGTCAGCCTCGTGATGTGTAATTCTGACACTGCCAGGGAAAGTTTTGGTTGCAGAAAACAGTGTTTAGTCAGAATTGATTACCTAATTGTTTCTATTTGACTTTCAGTATCTGAAACCGTGGAAGAAAAAGCAGGTGATTCATCCCCTAACAATAAACCAGTCGAGGCACAATATCAGTCTCCCCCGCACAGTATAACATCTATTTAAAGATAGTCTGGTTAATACTACACCCTTCATAGGTTAAAGTTTGAAAAAGAAAAAGTAAAAAAAAAAAATATGTTCATGCTATTCTAGTGAATGAATACTTGGATGAATAGCCGCCAATTAAAAGATTACTTCTTCAACTCTGGACATACTGTATATATACTTCTTTAATGTTCCCAACTACAAATGATGACTTGTGGGTTTAAAATAGAGAAATTGCCACTGACTTGTCCGACGGCAAGAACAGAGAAAACAACGGTGTTTCAGTAAGCAATCATTTCCTGCCTCACAAAATGATGTGACTTGCTACAGTTGAAATACTCGGATGACCTGTTTTTCATTAAAAACAAAATTGATTGTACCTGTGACTCAGATATGACTCATCGCTAAAAAAGAGAGGTATCTATCAATTAGCAGTTTGAATTGTTCAAAACACAAGCAGCTCCCTCCCACTTATTGAGGGTAATATAGCTTATGACTAATAGCCACTGTTCTGGGGTAACACAGTGTATGGTAATAACTGCTCTTCTGAGGGTGACATAACATAGCGCTAATAACCGCTGTTCTGAGGGTGACGTAGCATATGGCTAATAACTGCGGTTCTGGGCTTTGGGTTGCACTGATGAAGATATCAAGACAAGCAAACCAGCAGATCTGAAGAGCAGAGACAAAGTGTCACTTATACACTGGGATGTTACAGGAGTGTGTGTGAAGGGGGTACAACTCCACAAAGCCTGCTGAATCTCATTACACAGAAACTCATTCACAGCCAACTTCAGCTGGTGCCACATCACACACACACACACACACACACACACACACACACACAAACACACACACACACACACACCACACCACACACAGCATGCCGTCACAGACAAGCCCAGCATCTGTGACTTATTTATGGAGAAAGCAGAGTAGTTGGCAAGGAATATACAATTTGGATTGCTTTAAAGAATTCTCACTTTGTGGGTTCCCTCCCTAATATAATTCCTCTCTTTTGCCACTCTGTGTGGTAATTCACTCCTCTCTTTGTCAGAGATCACTCAATATGCCTCTCACACACAATCTCTCTCTTTCTCTCTCGCATTTATAGTCAACAGACTTTCACTGCAATAACCATATTGTAGGAGTGTTGTGAAAAAGCATGCACATTTGACCCCAAATCGCAAGTTAATGTTGCACAGAACTGATAAACTATATTATACCCACCCAAAAAGAAGGGGACAAGAGCAAAAAGAAGATGGGTGTAGAATATATGGGAATTGGGAAAGCTATTTACCATGAAGGCACTCTTTGGAGAGGACTCAAAACCTCATGCACTTCCTCTCTCTCTCTCATTCAGCATAGCTGTCACTGGTCATGCACTTCCTCTCTCTCTCTCATTCAGCATAACGGTCACTGGTCATGCACTTCCCATCATCCACTGAGCCCACCACTGTCCTAATGCACAGACACAGCTTAGGGAGACCATCCACTCTTTCCTTTAAATGAGGCAACTCTAAGCCCTGATTGGGAGAAATGCAAAGCCCTCACGTCCTCACCAGGCCCCACAGATACCACAACTGAATCCAAACCGAGAAATCAATGCTGAAGCTAATTGGGAATGTAAAATGAGGCACTGGGTTGAGTAGGAACGGCTGAAGTGCCCTTGAGCAAGGCACCTAACCCCTCACTGCTCTCCGAGCGCCACTGTAGCAGGCAGCTCACTGCGCCGGGATTAGTGTGTGCTTCACCTCACTGTGTGTTCACTGTGTGCTGAGTGTGTTTCACAAATTCACAGATTGGGATAAATGCAGAGACCAAATTTCCCTCACAGGATCCTTATACTTTACATTACATTTAGCAGACACTTCTTGACCAAAGTGACTTACATATGTCAGCTATATTGCAAGGGATCACATTGTCCCCGGAGCAACTTGGGGTTAAGTGCCTTGCTCAAGGGCACAACGGTGGAAGCCGGGAATTGAACCGACAACTTTCAGGCTACTGCACGCTAGCCCAGCTCCTTAACCACTACACTACCACCACCCGATACTTATACTTATACCTCTCCGGATGCTTCTGTTCTGAGAACTCGTATGATATCTCTGGTCTTGAAGAAATTAGTTATATTGTCACAGACATAAGCATATTTCACATGAACAGCAAATGCTCTAGCAGCTACATTTGTGTCAGCATGCATCTTCAACCAACACAGCTGATTTCCAAACAGTAATCAATATGTATTGTGTTGTGCACATTATGTGTCTTGTGTGGGTGTTGGTAGGTTTGAGTGAATGGGTGGGAAAGAAATCTGTTGCGTAGGGCTTCCTGAGCAAAGGGGCACGTGGGTATACATGTTTGAGTGTGTCCAAGTGGTGGTGTATATTGTGCTGTCCTTCTCACTTCTCAGTAGAACAATTATTGTGTGTGTGTGTGTGTGTGTGGTGCATTCCCATTAGGCTAATGTTGCTGTCAGTCGGAGTGAGTGAGGTGGACTGATGTATGACTCTGCATCTGGCAACAGACACAAGACTAAGAACCTCAAATAGGAACCTCAAATAATCTACTAGAGCCCAACCGACAGTGTTTCCCATACACTGGCTTATTTGTGGCGGTGATTTTCCAGGTTGTACTAAATTGTGCTTAAAGCTAGTTAGCATTATAACCATGCTGCGCTAATTTGCTAAAAACTGTTGCATTCAAGTTAATTCTGCAAACCTACCACCACAAATATAATTCAATTCTGTGGGAAACACTGACCGATATGGAATCTTAAAGACCGATACCGATTTTGAACGATAAATTGGAAGATTCATTTTTTGTAAAAATGTACTCTAATATTTAACATATTGAAAAGTTCTGATCAAGGTGGGACACCGTGTTTAAATAGGCCTTACTATCTGGTATTCTAATGAAAGGCTCTTATACAATAAAATATTATTATGAATAATAGTGTCAGGTCTTTGTTGTTTTCTGTGATAAACACCAATGCCACAATAACTTTCAAGATGTTTAGGCTACTTTATGTTTTATGATGGCTTTTTACGCACTGGTAACAGCATTCAACCCTGCGATACTTTGTGTGATTGGAAAGAAAAATTGCAAAATGAAAGATAATGTCCATACTCTCATATGTCTTGCAGCTTGTACACATTGCCTGTGTTGTGTCTGCGGCATGGCTCCATTGCGTGTTGATTTTCATTTCGGCGCCCACGTTAACAGGTTACAGCAGCCACCCTGCCTCCACCATATGCGCGTCTCAAACGCAGCTCAAACTGTGCTGCATCCACGACCCAAAATAGGCCTATTCCTATTGGGGCGAAGGGGGTGTCAAAATGTTGCCATGTTCCTTTCAGGATATTTTAGAGAGGAATGAGGAATGATGTATAGTGACTTACATGACATTACATAAATGTAATCCATCTATCTGTAATCCATCTGTAAAGCTTTTCTCTATTCTTCAACCAGAATCGTATCCTCTTAAGGGAACAATCAGACAGGACGCAGTTTTTGCAGTGAGTTGCGCCGTTTTTTTGCGTATTGTCTGTAGGCGCTTTGCGCTCATGTGCCCAGAGCGCCTCCATTTTGTGAGCCAGCCGCGCCTCCGAGTTCCAACTCCAAGTTAAACTCCAAGCAAAAATGCACCCACGTTTTTATGAAAACATAGTGTACCTCACGTTTTATAAGCGGCAAAGCACGTCCTGTCTGATCCTTACCTAAGATATTAGTATAGTCAAACCGCACAGCACAACTTTAAATGAAAGCCACTTGCACTTGTCACTTTCACCAAGTACATACTCCATTTAAAATGTTTAGGGAATAAAAAAAAATTCAGAAGGCTTATGTGTGCTTTGCTCTGTTTTTTTCTACTTTGGTGGACATGAGTAGGAAACAGTGTCCTTCCCACAGGAGTGTTAAGGTCTATGTCAACACCTGCTATCTGTGTGAGAAGAGAGACGGTTTACAGATAGTCGCCCCTCTGAGACTTCAGCAGGGAAGCGAAAATTGGCTCTCACATGGAGAGATTTTGTTCTCCACTGAGGTCTGAGAAAATACATGTCAGCAGTAAATGAACCATGACTTTTTCCTTCCTTCATTCATTCATTCACCTTCTTCCCTCTTCATATTCAGATTCATACTAATTAATTACTAAGAAGGTTATGTTGTCACCGCTGTTTGTTTGTCAGTTGTAATCCATAAACACTAGATTGTCCATTTTCACGCAACATGGTGGAAGGGTAGACCATGGGGAAGGATGAACACATTAGATTTCAGAGCGGCTCCGTTTCTCTTTCACCAACATGGCGTGCGGAGCAGCGGTAACGTCACCTTCTGACAATCGGTCAGCCGGGTTCGCCGTTTGCAAGTCCCTTTGGATAAAACTGTCTGCTAAATACCAGTCCATTTCAACTTTAGGACAGGATGTTTAGGTCTGAACTCTGTATGAAGTGTCCTTCGAATTTGGTAAGTGTATGTCATATGTCATTTTCCCATGAGATTAAATGTAAAGGTACAAGATAGACAGCATGCACACTATCACTGAGCAGGCTCATTGCCTTCCATTCAAAATGGAGTAAGAGTCAGAGAAGGCAGTGACAACTGATTCTGAGGTTTTGGAGGCGATCCAACAGACCGCTAAAAGCAATCTTCTGTTCCATAAGCACAGCTAAAAACACCTACACAAGCTCAGACAAACACACACACACACACACACACACACACACACTCTCTCTCTCTCTCTCTCTCTCTCTCTCTCTCAACACTCAGATTGTACAGAGAGACAGAGAAAAAACACTAAACCACTAAAAACAACCACCAAAGTACAGGAATCAATCAGACAGAGAGAGAGACAGACAGACAGAGAGAGAGAGAGAGAGAGAGAGAAAACACTAGGTGCTCCTGCTGGCCTTCGTTTACGCTCATCCACAGTAGAACACTGCCTCACAGAGGGGGCAGCCTTGTGTGCCTTCAGCTGCACCAGCAAACACCACCGAATTAGCTCTCTCACATGTCATGTCATCATGTCCTCAATGTCCTGAATAATGAAATGTCTTGAGCCAGGTGCTACCACTTGCACAGGCCAACTACTGTCCTACATAACATACACTCTTAAAACAAATGTGTTGAAAACAACAAAACTTGCGTTGAAAACAACACAACTTACGTTGTTTTTTTAACACATCTCTGTGTCCAGATAGGGACAACACAGTTTGTGTTGTATTTGTTACACAATATGTGTTGAAAATAACACAATTTGCGTTGAAAACAACACAACAACGTTTTTTTTTAACACATCTCTATGTCCAGATAAGGACAACACATGTACCAACTCATCTTCCTCCACTTTCTGGGTACAAAAGTGCAGTGATGTTTGTATGGTTATGGTCCTGGCCGGAATCCACTACATCAAAACAGGGCCGAATTCACTCCAGTGTTGGCGGAACCAGTTACAACTTTTATGCATTTATCTATATAGCTCTATGCCTAAAAGATCAGATTGGAATAAAAAATCATGAATAACTGAATTATACACATACACACACACACACACACACACACACACACGGGAAGACAAATCTGCAGGGCTAATGATTTCACCAATAACCTCTTGACCCTAGATAAAGTGAAATCACGGATGAAGAAGCGCGTGATTGGTTCAGAGATGATTAATGTAGCGGTGATAAACCCTACAGTCTACAAGTCAAGTCCATTCTACAAAACAGCCTTTGGTTCAGATTTCTTGATTCAAGGAGAATAATTACATCCATCCAAACTCTGGGCCACATTAAAGTATGCTATCATCAGCAAGGCTCAGTAAACATTGAATATTATTTTCTTTGCTAAGTTATCACTTAGTATAATTAAAATCCTGAGTAGTCCCCCCTCAGCCATTACTGTAATGCAGTTGCTGCCCCTTAAAACTGCTTCCTCAGACCTGCGGTTCAGTTGAAACACACCAGAAGGTGGCACCAAACCCATTCTCACTAGGCTACTTCATACGGGTGTCATCGGGGCAGCACAAACAATAACAATCTACTACAGGAAGGTGTCTGCTACCGGAAACTAGCGGGGGGAAAAGCCTGAATTGATGACAGTGGGTGGCTAATAAACATGCCGTATTAACTGTATTGCTTGTCATCTTATACAGCTCGCTGTTCACTCCTTGGCATGCCAACATGCAATTTAATTCATTACATGAGGCCATGGTAGCAACTCATCAAAGGGACTATGGAGATGTCTATTACTGTAAGCAAGACCCCTGTGAGAGGTGTATGGGAAATGCACTTGCATAACGCACAGAGCAGACCAATGCTGCACAATTACATTATGACAAGAAGACAGAGGAAGGCGTAAAATATTGAATGGCGTCTTGGGCAAGTTCAAGGCTATATACACGGCATTAAGTTATTTAAAGACTCACAGGGAATGACGGAGGACAGAAACAGGTGGATGATTATATTCACAGTTCAACATCTCCAGCATGATATATATGCTCATGCTAACCCATGCCATCACTTATTCAGTAGTTGTTTTGCACATCCTCGCTCTCTCTCTCATTCCCTCACTGTCATGCACTAGGGCTGCATAAATAATCGATTTTTAATCGAAATCACAATTTAAGCTAATGCAATTAGCTACTCGCAAGGGATTGCAATTAATCGTGCAGCTCACAACTCTGTCCCAATGGTTAATCCTGTCAGGTTTATGTTGTGATAGACTGTGAAGCTCGCCTAACAGCAGTTCTGTGCTTCTCATGCACCTGGCATGCTCACCACTCAAAAGTGGCCCAACTTAAAAACACAATTTGGAATATTGAACTGAAGCTTGACTTTCGTTAATCACAAATTGTCATATCTGCCAGAAAAATTGCAATTAGATGGGGTTTTTTTCCCAAATCGAGAGTCAAATACACACACACACACACACAAACACACACACACACACACACACACACACTGCCTAAACATGCACTGGCATTTCAACCGCAAGAAAACAACATTAGCTGAGGTCACTGCCGGCCTTGCAAATGATGAGGAGTAAAACTCGTGTCTGCGTCCGATTAAATAACTCATGCAGCACTGCACACACCCTCCGTGGGCAGCTTGGCACTCGCAGGGCATAGTGCTCTCTCTCTCTTTCTCTCTCTCTCTCTCTCTCTCTCTCTCTCTCTCTTTCTCTCTCTCTCTCTTTCTCTCTATCTCTCTCTTGATCTCCCCTCTCTCTCTCTCTCTCTCTCTCTCTCTCTCTCGCACCTCTCCTCTCCGCAGGCTGTAATTGTGGGTTATCATGCGCCTGCAGCTGGCACATGTCCCAGCCAGACGCAGCCAGACGGTGGCACATTATCGCCACCGAGTCAGCGTCTAGTATCGTATCTCCTCCCAGCCCCAGGAGCTGGTAGCACAGCAAGGGGCTACTGATGGAGCTCCTGGACTGTTTGGACCAGAGGCTGGTCTGGAGCAACAGCAGCTGTAGCAGCAGCAAAGGGCTGTTGAGCAGATACAGTACAGTGAACCATATGATGCAGTGATCATGTGACTAGTGAGGTGGAAGGAGCAATCAATGAGGGGGAAATAAAGCAATAACGTGATGATAGTGAGTGTGAAGGAGATATTTTGCGCACGGGGGGTAATTAACAGCACACGTGACAGAGTGTGGTATTTAAAGGCTTTGCTCATGGAGTGGGTTGGGGGTGGTGGAGGGGTGGGCTGGTTGTTGGCACCTAAGGATGTGTAACTCGCAGAGCTGAAGTTAACAGATTGCAATTGTGCTCTGTTTGCAAGCCTCCTTCGAGCAACAAACTGCAAACGCTAACATTGAGAACGATCTCATAGAGACTGTGCCACATTAACAAACACACACACACATATACACACACACACACACACACACACACACACACACACACACACACACACACACACACACACACACACACACACACACAGTATAGAGATTGGGCACAAAACCATTAAATTGTTGTGAATGTTAGGAACGTCCTATTTATAAAGTCTGGAAAGCATTACACATGGCTAGGGAAAACAGTTCAGCCAGGCCTTTTGGAGAAAAACACACAGAAAAGAAGTAACTAGCTTATTGTAGACAGTCTGCCTGCCTGCCTGCCTGCCTACCTGCCTCAAGGCCATACTGAGTCATCCCAGAGCATCAGATTTAGCTACAGCCATAGATGCCTGCATCTATTGGACTAGCGCTCACGCCAACACCATGGAACACCGCACATACAAACGTCCATCACGCCATGACAAGCGGCATTTGCCTGTGAAGTTATGTGGCGCTGCCTCTTCTTATCCGCCGGACTGAACTATAATACATCCCGGTCCCCCATCAGCCCCTGGGCCCTGAATCATATCAGCCGGTATGCAAAAAACGCCTGGGTCCTCGTTTGCCTTGCCAAATGAGATTTCACACCGAGGCGAGCGTGACCATCGTGCACGCAGCATGCGTGGCACTGACATCGTTAAAAACGGGAGACTTTATGGCTCACTCTGTGGCAGGCTTCCTATAGTGTTATTATATATGGTCTCTGTTTCTATTTTACATTTCCAAGTCTTTGTATAGTCAACTGGCAGAGTGTAATTTTCCCTGTCTTCACATGGGCTGCGCCAAATCAATGAGATCGCCGTGGGAGAGCATTACTTAATGTCAGCTGAGACACAAGAAAAATCCAACTGGAGTAGTCTGGACTGTGCCAGATTTAATCAGATTATTCGTTAAGAAGACCTACACTGTCTTCTTGAAACATTGTTTAGGAAGATATAGAGTTTGCTGACCCATTTAAACAGCTGATGAGATCCAGGTCTTATTTTCAAATGGAATACTTCCCAGACCTGAGGCCCACTCTAAGTTGGATTAAGGCCTAGAGACGCAGAGACCCCGAGACAAGAGGCTTGTTGACTAATGCTGTTACCTCCATAATAAATAGTCCTATATGTATCTGCTCAGAGCAGTTGGGACGTGCAGACTGTCATTATTCACTTCTAAATCAATACGACGACTCCTTAAAGTAATTATGCCTCACAGAACAGCCACAGATGAATATAAGAGATCGACGGGTCCGCCTCCCCCCTCTACGGCACTCTGATGAATCACGTCTGGAATATGACGCTTCTTCCAAGGAAAAGGATTTCCCCCATACGAAATTAAATGATGCAGGACCACATGAAGTCCTGGGTATCACTGGTTCAGAGAGAAGCTGTGCAGCTCCCTCCTGACATCAGACTGCACTAGTCTACACAGCTATTAACAAGCATACGCAAGGGAAGAGAATCCCAATCAATGAGGAGGGGCCATAAGGAGCACTGAAGCATTCAAATGAGGAGCCTTTGATCAAGAGCTCAGTGACCTTTTTCATTAAAAAACCACCTCTCTCTCTCTCTATACCTCTCTCTCTCTCGCCCTCTCTCTCTCTCTCGCTTTATTATATGCATGAGGGCCTTTTTCACAATGAAGGACACAAAAGCTGACACAGGCTTGTCACTGTAAAGGGACTCCTTCAGCAGCTCATAAAAGCCCACTCATACCTACAATATCATTCAACTGCAAATGCCTCCGCCTGATTAAGAGTTGTTTTAGCTGGGAACTGGGGAGCGTGTCTATTTTGTAAATGTGTATTGACCATCTGTGTGGCCTTGATGTTCATGTTTCTTTTCCTGGGGAACAATTCCAGCCATGGCAATGAAACAGGCATTATATATATATATATGCCTTTAGTTATGGATCTGCTCCTTCTGATAAAAAGCCATATAATTCTTTAGTGTGACTGCCACAGACCCCGCCGCATTACTATTTTTTTTAGGGCTGTCAATCGATTTAAAAAATTAATCTAATTAATTACATACTCTGTGATTAATTAATCTAAATTAATCACATATATGATTTTTGCTGTGAAAGTATTTTAAATATTTAAATTCAAATGAATCATTGAATAATCAGCATTAGTGACATTAAAGCAAAAACTCTTATTATTATTTTAATAATGGCCATAATAATCTATGATATGACCTAATATGCTGAGGAAATAAGTTCAAAAGTGCTTCGGGAAGAAGTTTTTTTTTATCACATACAAGGTATTTCAGGCCACAGATATAACCTAGGGGACACAATGAAAATAAAGTATCACTCCCCTCAATGTCAACACTATTTCTTTGCAATGATGTGCGACTTTAGAGTTGATGAACTCCGGTGATATACAAATTCTTTGCTGCAGACATTGCAGAGGATTTTATTTTAATCAACACTTTATTTTTATCAACACCATCAAGACGTTTTTGAAAAGTATATGTTCCAATCAATGATCTAGGCAGCACATTTTCTTATCTCTCCTTCATTTTACAGTCTAATAGTTACTGACTACAACGGCTCGGGGTCAAAGGTCATACGGAATCGATTAATCTGCATTAATTTTTTTAATCAGTTTTTTTTTTTAATTAATTAATCGAAATGAATCAGTTATTTTGACAGCCCTAATTTTTTTGTGTTTTTTGTTTTGTTTTACAAATGAACAGTGATGAAAACAAAAGACCAATGGACAAACCGGACAACTCAGCTTCACAACGAACACTCTGCTGCAGTTCAATTCTGCTTTGGCCTCTCCTGGGCCAAATTGTTTTATTTTGTTACCGTCCAGCTTGATTTGGCTAGTACTGACTTTAGTCAGTAATGATACAAGACAGACAAACATCTGACTTCAGATGAGCCTGTGGACAACAACCCAGGCTAATTTCATCTCCCAATTATTCCTGGCCAGGCTTCATTAAGGACTTCAAAATGCAAAAAACTGTTAATTTGGTATCAGTCTATTAATTATGAAGTAAAAAAACAAAACTTCACCAGACAGCAGACCTCAATGTCACGGCATTCTAGTGCCTCACACTATTAGAAATGCAGTCCCACATCACTTGGCAGTGCTCCGGCCGCGTCTCCATGAAAGGACATGAAAACAAACAGCCTTGAGGGAGAAAACACAAACAGCCAGCCAAGGTGCCTGACTGACTCATCGTCAGATCTCCGCTTGTGAACTCAAGAAACACAGATCACTCTCCAGGTCCCCTGCGGATAATATATCTCATCGACTGTGACGTTGGCTGTATGCTATACAATAGCACATGGTCATTGACTTACAAATAAAAGACGTGACACTAGGCCAGTGGAATAAAACAAGCAAGACTAATGACTAACCAATCGGATGCCATGTCTATTTCAGCGGAGGCACCCAACCTCCAGGGGGGTGGTGAGTAGTCAACTGGGTGTTCTGATGGCTGATGGCTTACACTTGGCCTACTGCAGCATCGGCAGTCTTTGACGATCCATGAAGTGTGCCAGGGTCTCAGGGAGGAAGGCTCTTTGACAGCAGCCCCTCACTCCCAGTGAGGTCAGGACTAAATCAGGCCAAGCGACACAGAAACAAGACAAAAAATAACAAGAACATAAGCAGCGCAGGACGTCATTTACTGTCCACAAGGCCACTGAGACCAACGCGCCTCCCAGCGGTTTCCTCCCCCAGCCTGGGAGGGATTTCTTCCTGGCTGTTAAGAACATTGCAGTGTAAGGCAGTAGCCTATCCTCCGCAAAACTGACTACTTCAATCACTCCCTCCTCGGCTGGCAGACCAGACCTGTGGTCTAAGGGGCTGGCCACCCATGGGCCAAAAGCACTTTATGTCTCATAGATAAGTCCAGCGCTGCTAAAAGGCCCATCTATCACGTCAACGAGGGCAGCCCTGGCTGGCAGACATGTCCAGACACTGACCTCATCACCAGGTATCTGAAGAGGCACCGCCATTAGGGATGAAGTCAGGCCAACACACACACTGCTATACTGGCTGGACAGTCCATGAGTCTCTTGAAAAGGACCATCTGCTGCCTCTCAACACTGGTGACTGATCTCATAATCTCCTGCAAAAGTCACCCCTCACCCCTGTAAGTGCTCACTTTATGTTTCAACATTTTTAAATTACTTTCATTGGCACTTTTCGCCCCAACCACCATTATTATCATGTCTTGGAAGTCAGTTTTGCATAGCTGTCTAGACAACACAGTAACACACCAAACCAAACAGCTGCTGTGCGCTGTTTCACCCCCACAACATTAAAATCTACAAAACTTGGTGACATTCAATGAGTCAAGCGCAGACAGCGAGCTGGCGAACTCCTGCACGACTGTGAGCTGTGGAGGTGGGGACCACACAGCGGAAGAAACAAGCCGAGGAGATATGAAAAGGCTCTTGGTGTGGCTCTCATCACGGAGAGCTGCCTGTGAATGACTCCCGTGCTGTTCAACCTCAGCGTTTAATATTTCACAAGGGGACAGCGGCACAGGCGAGGCTGAGCAGAACGAGTAAGAGGGCTCACGAGGGGATTCAATTATGAATACGACCTAAGAGCCGCCATTCATTCACACCCCCCCCCCCCCCCCACCACACACACACACACACACACACACACACACACACACACACACACACACACACACACACACACACACACTATGGGCTGATGCTCTCCTTTCAGCATCATTGTTTCTTGTGCTTCATCAAGGGGCCCACAGGAAACCTTTTAAAAGTGCCTCTACGTCTGATCCAGTGCTCTGATTTCATCAAGGCCTTCAACAACAACTGCCAAGGGCCTCAGTGTTCCTCTAGAACGTCTAAACTTACAAAGCGATTCTGATCAGTCTGCCGGTTCTAATTTTACTGCTAGTCTGATTATTTAATCAAAACTGTTTGTTTGTTTTTAAACTTGGGATGTTTCAGAATAATACAAAAGAAGGCTAACAAAGTAACTGCTAGGGAGGGCAAAAGGGATTGGGGCTGCTGCACCAAAGGTAAAGAAGACATTATGCTCCAAGCAAGCACAAACCGTGATAAAAGCCTCATTAAATCGAGACGGCAAATCACCTCATGTTTGAAATGGAACAGAGGATAAGAGCACACTCGTTTTAGGAAGTGTCAGTTCATCATATCACTCTAGTAACAACCTACAGTACCAACACAATTTCAAGATACAACTTGGAATAACTGATATAGTTCTACAACTTAACCACTAAAGTTTTCCATCAAACAACTTTTGTTAACACTGATACACATTCTAAATTTGCTATAAAAAAAAATGGCACAAACCAGTACGATGATGCAACTTCCTGGGGCAGCAGTGGCCTACTGGTTAGGGCTTCGGACTTGTAACCGGAGAGTTACCGGTTCGAACCCCGACCAGTAGAAATGGCTGAAGTGCCCTTGAGCAAGGCACCTAACTCCTCACTGCTCCCCGAGCGCCGATGTAGCAGGCAGCTCGCTGCGTCGGGATTAGTGTGTGTTTCACCTCACTGTGTGTATAGTGTATATAGTATATATACTTATACTTACTTAACCAGTCTTACTTAAATGATGTTTACACAAGGAACAATAATAAAACACTATAAATACTGTATACAAATATTTAACCTTACACTGATTAAAACTACATTTAGATGTCCACTCCAACAATGTAACATTGAAAATGTACATCTAAGAACTGTCAACAACCAGTTGCCATGAAATATTTTTTATCCTTCAACAGACATAGATTGAAAATAATATCTCATGAAGATTTAATTTTTAGGCCTAGTGAATCAAAGTGCTAACCCTAATTGTGAAACTACCCATGTGACATTGCATGGTATAGGCCTGCCCTAGTTTATTAAGCTACTGCTGGAAAATCAGCATGTGACATAGACAGCAAGTGTATAGACTCATTAGTGCCACATCTCTGTATAATCTGGAATCCTGTCACCAGTCTGAGATGCAGCTGGAATGAGCTTGGTCATTTCTCACATCATAGTGATGAAAATTTCCCACCATGCATCTGTACACAACCGGCTTCCTCATTCACTTGTATCCTTTTATGTTAAGTAAACAGACGGCAACAGACCAACCATTAAAAATACTGAGGCAAGCTTACAAAAAAACAGGCAGTGTTTGTTCCCCCTTACATATGCAATCCAACTTGAGCAGATGAGAGAGGATTTCCTACATGCAATCATCTGTCAAGGTTAACTCGGCAGCAATGAAGTTTAGCCTGAGTGGAGTTGCACTGGTCTTCATTATCTTAATGCAGGGGAGGTCTAAATTAGATGTGGGGCTTGGATCGGAAAGCACTGGCCTCTGTTAAAAACCTGCTGTCCTGGCCACTGCTTCTGGGTATTTGATCAGTGTCCATTCAGAAGACATACATTAAGATAATATATTCTCATATTTCAGCTACTGCAAAACATGGTAACACAGGACAACTACAGCAAACTGGTATCACAGCACTTATGTGGTTGATGGGTGTATGATGGATGTGAGCCTACTGTCAAT
Source organism: Alosa alosa (assembly GCF_017589495.1). Lineage (NCBI taxonomy): Eukaryota > Metazoa > Chordata > Actinopteri > Clupeiformes > Clupeidae > Alosa > Alosa alosa. Next base: position 11,669,891 of record NC_063212.1, read on the forward strand.
CAATGCAAATAAATCTGTGTATGTCACATGTACAACAGCAGGCAATGATAACATAGATTGATCATACAATCTAGTTTTAAAGTAAGCTGATTAAAATGTTCAACCAAAGAGGTGTGTTAACACTGTTTAGTCCTCACCAAAGCTGTTGACAGAGCTTGGGTTGGAGTGCGGATTGTCCGAGGTCAGGGATGTGTGTAGCCTCCCTTCAGCGAAATAGGCGTTACATCAGCAACAGGGGCGCCTGCAGGAATTAATGCTATGGTACGCACACCCATCACCAGGTCCCCCCCCCCCCCCAGCCCCGCGCAAAAAATTAAATAATAATCACGCGTGGATAATATTTGCCCCGTGCATCCACATGCAATAATACAACAACAACGTCTACAATGACCTATTCATTTGGACAACTTGATACAGCCCTGTACAGGCTAAAGTTACCTTGTTTTACGTGATGTCTGGCTTTAAACAGCTGTAATGCAGTCTAACGTTCTGACAAGCACACCAATTGCCTACCTTGTTCTTGCCCATCTGGAATAACTCCTTTAGCTTTGCTGACTCCATACTTTCTGTTTTCGTTGTTTAAACTTGTGATATGCATGATGAGTATTGAGTGAATTAGCTCAACATTGTGTGCTGATAACCATATATAGATAGCCGAGTAAAAGAAAATAACTAGTAGCTAGTTGCATGCCTGCGTGCGTATTCTGTCTCCTGCTCAAACAAAATGTGCGCGCGTTCATTTTGATAACGTGTTCACTAAGTTATGTAATAGAACATTGTAAATAGCCTGATGATGGCATGCAGCTAATGGGATACTGTGCATAGTTGGGAAGGTATGGTGGGCCAATTTGGTGTGAATACACATTACACACACACACAATTTTCTCTCGTTTTTGAGTAGCCTGATGGTACGCACAGTGCGTACGGACGTACACCTGCAGGCGCGCCTGATCAGCACCACACAACGGCCGCCAGATAGGACCGTCCCTTCACGCTCTGTCAACTTTCAAGTAGGCCAAAAATGTAGCTTTTGCACACTAAACGCCTGCCTCTTTAATAGTAAAAGCATCAATGACTGGGTTACTATCGATATGATAGTGGTGAGCCGAACCCTGCCTCGAGGCTTCACACTAATATGAATATGAATAACAGAAATATGGGGCACATTCGATTCACAATCAAAATAGGATGAAGACGGACAGCAAAATATGAAAGCTTTATGGTGATTTTAGGGGATTATGTTTTCGTGTGAAATCACACCATCAAGAGGCTAACCTACTGAAACTGCGCAGCAATTCAGCCGAGCAAACTTGTATCCACACATGCGTAAATTGAATTTTCACTGATGACCCTCTCATGACCTATTTGAGCCTGTATAAATCGATCAATTATGCTATTTGAAAACAACCACTTACAGAATCACTGGCATGTTTCCCCATCTCATCCTCACTGCTGGCACCAGAGTCTACCACCAGTTTCTCGAAGCATGCCGAGCCCAAGGACGAGCTCTTTTGATGGGACATCACCAAATGAGACAGTGCGAGCTTAGGGCTTCCATGTCCGGGCAATTGTAGCCTGCTTGTAGATTCTCCATCGGCGGTGACCAAGGGGGACACAGCAAGCCCCGATGCACTACCCGGGTCCGGTTTACCGCAGAGCGTCTTATCACCTTCGAAGCGCGATGGAGTAGAGCAACTGAGATTAGGCTGTGATGATGAGAACACACGGTCTAAAACCTGTTTCTTCTTTCGTTTAAACATCCATAAACCGGACTCCTTTTTGCCGTCCCCACTGCGTCTCTCGGACCCTAGTTTTGGACTTAAGAAAGGTTTCGGGAAATTCTTCCATATCTTTCTCTGAGAGGACGATCTCTGAGAGGCTTCTTGATCTTTAGCGGTGGCATCCTTAGATTTCTCCTCCATAGTCCCCGAGCAGCAGCCCGCCAGTCTGTTGAGCGTGCAGTGTAGTGACTGTCGCTGTGGGTTGCCTACCGCACGCACTCTGATCGATTCCCAAAGCCAGCTTCTTTCAAGACGGAGGCTGGTTAGACCGTTTGACTGTTGGCACTTGACACAGACACTGTCATTTTCATTTCATAGCATGCACAAACATTCAGTTTCAGTGGTGATGCAGCGGAAGTATAGCTGCGGTAGCCTATCAAGGTTTCCAAAGGTGTAATTCTCAAAGAGTCATACAGGCTAACCCTGCTGTCAGTGTGAAGTTGAAAGCAAGTGAAGTCCTGCTGGTGTTTTCTTGCTAATGCGAGAGAAAAAAACACAATAAGTCCGATGAAATGATACCAACGTGTCCGTTGCCCATATGATTATTACCATCAGCAGCAACAGCTGGCAACTGCAGCTTCACCGTTAAGCGTGATATCGTATTGCCAGCCAAAAACACATAACAATGTCCCACCCACTTCCTCTAACCCACAAATGTTTCGTGAAGTTTTGTGAAGTTATTGCACACTATTCGCCCACAATATACTGGACTGAACATTGTCCCTAGGCCTAGCTTAATTCATTCAATAAAAAAACAAATGTCCACGCTCACGTGTGATTTCTGGATGCTTTATTAATATAAATCGTGTTCTATAACAATTAAAAATATTTCGAGTAGGCCTACAGGCTATACGTTTTCATCAGCTAAAACTAAACATAGGCAAATAGCCTACAACGAGGAAACAAAATAGAAAACAACAGCATCAGTTTATCAAAAATGGAATTAAGGAACACACGTTTAATTTGTTCTGCAATAGATTTTCAGTAAATATTGATCACTGATCTTTATTCTCCTGTCAACCCCAATTATGCAGCATAATAAAAGTCAAACAACAACCAGTGAGATAACAACATTAGTTCTTCCATTCACTCACTTGTCTGAGACACAGAATCAATTTGCGATTAGAAATAATCTGAAATTATCTGAAATTACCTGAACAAGCCTTCACATTTGATCATACACACATAATCCCTAAGGGTGAAATTGTGCATAATGAGTGATGACATACCTTTGAATACTCACTCGGCATTAAGGCTACAAAACTCCATCATCTGATTGGTCATTTCATGAAGGTCATCATTAGAGAGTGCACTCTTAAAACGAATGTGTTGTGTTTTTAACACATCTCTATGCCCAGATAGGGCCAACACAGTTTAGGAGTGTGGTAAAAAGACTTGCCTACTACAGTAGGTAGGCTAAATAGTTGCCTTATCTTGCCCATGGCACTTCTGGTTCTCTCCAGGTCCTTTATAATTGTGATTTGTTTAGAGCTATGGGACTGCTTTTAATGAAATCAGGAAAAAATGAATTTAGATTTGACATGCATACCATGCTCTTGTGTTTAATAAAGTCTAAATTCTGCAGATTAAAATGAAGGATTCTGAGACACAGAGGAGATTCGTGCCCTGTTGGTCTGGTTTTTCATCCATGGGAGAAACATGTGTAGGCTATTTAAGACAGGCCTCCCACCTACACCGATCAAAGAAAGGATTTAGATGCTGTTCTTCACTTTGGCACTAGCATTCTGAGGTTGTTGTGGATAAGTTCTGCCTGCTAGTCACTCCACCAAGTACAATTGATATATTTTCTTCGAGTCAATGCACTCTCACATTCTCACTAGGCAATTTAAAGTGCAAAGGGAATTTTTCTAATTTCCCACAAGAGAGTCATTAAAATGCTCTGTTGAAACTGTGATTTGCACCATTGCGTAACAGAGGCAGCTGTTCTTGATAGAGACCAACATATTGTTTGCTCTCTGGTACTTCACAATGGAGGCTGGCAGAGTGCGACTATAACACAAATCAGAAGACAAGCGTAGAATTTAATACACTAGTGTTTGCAGGTACACTATAATTATCAGCCTACATCTGTGCAGCTATTTATTATATTTCATGAATATGAAGGAGTGTGTCACACTCAGCAGACATAACTGAAACAGTTGCATTTATGCAATGGAACGAGAGATAAATTGCTGTACAACACAGGGGCGCCTGCAGGAATTAATGCTATGGTACGCACACACCATCACCTGTTTTTGTTGTTTAAACTTGTGATATCCATGATGAGTATTGAGTTAGTGAATTAGCTCAACACTGTGTGCTGATAACCATATATAGATAGCTGAGTAAAAGAAAACAACAAGTAGCCTAGTTGCGTGCCTGCGTGCATATTCTGTCTCCTGCTCAAACAAAATGTGTGCGCGTTCATTTTGATAACGTGTTCACTTAGTTACATAATAGAAAATTGTAAATAGCCTGATGGCATGCAGCTAATGGGTTACTGTGCATAGTTGGGAAGGTATGGTGGGCCAATTTGGTGTGAATACACATTACACACACACAAGGGAAATTGTCTCTCGTTGTTGAGTAGCCTGATGGTACACACAGTGCGTACGGACATACACCTGCAGGCGCGCCTGGTCCTACACATATACAACTGTGTGTACTGATTGCCCCTTAATCTAGTTGTCAGGTTTACCAGAACACACAACACAAGTTGTCTGTGGTCTCTAGGTGACTAGAACAAACACATGGAGTGCAGGATATTCCTACTGGTCTCTCCAACCTTTAGAGCTCCAAGTAAGTGTTTCATTAGTGATATATTTGTATAGATATAAATGAAGGATTTGTTTAAATTCAGTCTGTTTCTGCTGAGACAGCAGCTGGCCAGTTGGAGTACCTCAGTGTTCACTACAGAGGATAAATTTGAAGAAAGTGACAGCTACTCAATATTTTGGAAACTACAATCGTTTTAAAAAATATATATATATATATCAATCAGTAGCCGATATGTTCAATTGCTTCAATGTTTTGATTCATGTTTTACCATTTATTTTCCAAACATCTGGCTGATATAAAAAAGAGACTGCTGATTCAGAGGGAACATGTCCTATGAGACTGCATTGCAACCACACCAGCCAGACAAGTAAGTTCAAAAGTCTTGCCCAGAGGAGAATTTAAAAGAACTGAAGTGAGATAATGTTCCACACCATTAAATAAATCTCAGCAGTGACCTTTCCATGGATTTCAAAGGTAGGCTTGTTAAATTCAAGCCCGTGAAGACATCAAACAGGAAACCACAACACATGAAGACAGAAAATCAATAGTCTCATTTGCAAATATCTTAAGGCTCTTCCACAACTTTATCACACTGTTAACAGATTTGGTGTTGGGCCAGAGACTCTTTGAGAAGCCTAGACTTTATGAAGGGTATATTGGAGCTTTATGCATTGTTAAAGATACTGAGATTGTATGTCTACTACAATTTATATTCCCTCCCTCAATCCCTCCGTGACTGTCCCTCCTTTCCTTTCTTCAGAGCTCATCTCAAGACCTTTCTGTTTCAGGAACACTTTTCATCTTCCGCCACTGCATAGACTGATCACAAATGCCTCTTTTTTTTTGGTTTGTTTGCTTGTTTTTGTGTTGTCTTGCTCTGTGTGTGCTTTGTTTGTGTTGACTTTGTAAAGTGACCTTTAGTCTGAGAAAGGCGCTATATAAATAAAACATATTATTATAGCTTCGCTAGCGGCGGTCATATAGGGATTGTCATTTTGTCAAAGTTTTTTTTTTTTTTTTTTTTTTCCCCGCCATCTACTTCCTGAATTTTGGTCAATGATATTCGGGACAACCGTACCACCGGGCACATGAAATTTGTGGGTATGTAGCCCCACTAGACTTTTACGGAGAAAATTTTGTTTCGGCCCCTCGGGGCCACTCCCCGTTGGGCCCCCCAAGCATAAAAAAAGCAGTTTTTCCTAAATAACTACCTGAACCGTGGCACTGAGGATGAAGAATCTTTTATGGTATGTTGGTCTCAAGGGCCCACATCAATCTGGCCCATAATCACTCATTTGTGATTTGCACCCCCCCCCCGGTAAAAAATGAAAATGCAATATTATTCTGCTTTAATCGCCCCTATTTTCAGTTAAGATGTTCAGAACTGCACCAAATTGTGTGTGTATGATTGACCTGGCATTCTCTGGGGGTATGCCAAGTTTCGTAGAATTTCATCCATGGGGGGGTCTAAAAAAAATTAGGTTATGTGTACATTTAGTGACTGTACACTCATTGGCCTGTAGATGGCGGCGCACACATATACACATGCACACACACACAGGCACCCACATACTATCGGTATTAGAACAGCCTATACATAATTATAAATTCAGTAGGATTAAAAGAAAGCCAAAATAAATATTCATCATCATCATGGCTGCATTTCCAGTATTGGCGATAAGTAGTCGTTTGTCCACTAGATGGCGCATCGTTGCAGTGAGACGTAATTTTGTTGGAAGTTAAAAGTGGGGTGGAAAAACAATGGACGCTTCCTACAGGACTGTAGTTTACCGCAGAGAACTTCTAATAAGGATAGGATGATGTTCACATGAAATGTAATTCCCATTTCTTCTTGAAGCCGAAATAAATCTGAGGATGTTTATCGGACATGCTTGGTTTTTACTGCAGGTACTTTAATCTTATAATATCAATAAGGACCTAGGTAATTTTACTGTGTTGGTTGAGTGATGGAGGCCAATTTGATTGATTGCATTTGTAAAAAACTATAAATGCGGTTATAACAAGCAAATTGATAGCAGCACTGTAATTGTATCTTTCGACTGTCATTAGTTGCACGTGCTACAAAAATCATTCTGTGCAATGGAAGATTTACCAATGTTACACCGGTCTGATACAGTTTTGCCTGTACATGCGTGAGACTGAGACGCCTGTTTATTTTGTTTTAAGTGCGTGCAGGGTGTGAGAGGGGAATCTATGTGCTTTGATTCCAGCTTGGAAGTTGTAGTCTGTGAAATTAAAAAGCACGTGTGTGTGAAGTATCCAAACAATGACACCTTCATTTCATTATGGCTGCTTTAGCAACACACCCTAAGCTACTGTGTAGTGGGTCCCATTTAGAAGTGGCTACTTCATTCGCGCTTTCCTTGACATTGAGCTGCTTGAATTTTATTACAACTTTTCGCCACGATATGGCAGTTTAAGTCCGCTTGATACTGTAAGGCGTAAGCCATTGGTTTCAAAGGAGATTTTATTTGTGTCGCCAGCATAGCCTATTGACAATTTATGTTGTAAATAGGCCTACCTGTAGCTTAGGAAAGCTAACAGCTTTCTATTAGGATCTAGTTTGTTAGTTACAGTTTTGTCATAACTCCCTGATGCATTTCGGAAAATTAAACAATATCGGGTGCCTATGGACTAGGCTGGGTGAACCCAGCCTGATCTGGCCGCTTATTTATTTTTTGATTTCTTAAAAGATTGAGCTTGGTCTGGTGAAAGCCAGACTAGCCATGGACCTCAGTAAATGCAAAGGAACATGAATCAGCTTATATTTGAAACTAACAATAACGGACAACAGCTCTTGACTTTGGCCCGTTAAAATGTGTGTATGAACAGTCTAGCTTACGATTTCATCAAGGCCCATTTGGACATGTCAGTTATTTGCACCACTGATTAGATGTAAAACAGCATTTCGTTTCAGACTACTGTTACTTTTTGTGCATTAACAATAAAGTGTTACATGAACTAAAGATGACTAAAATCTTATGTAGAAGAAGAAACATTCACAAAAAAATCCATCCATCCAAAATGACCTTTGTTTTGATAGCTGTTGAAAACGCATGGAACTGACAGAGATGTTTTTGTTTTATAAATAAATAAATAAATAAATAAAATAACATTATGCTGATACCTTTTGCTTTTCCCAAATACAATGTAGCCTACAGTGTAAGTGACCTTTCATCAATCCAGTTGCAATGGATGAACTGTGATGAACTGCCCTACTTGTGATTGTTTAGAGATTTTAAAGGTTTTATAACAATGCTACATCTTCTTTGGCTATTCTACAATCTATTCACCTTTTCAGCACCAGGGCCTGTACCACGGCGGGGTTACTGACTTATCTGGGTAACTTCTTGAGAGTAACTTCATCGTGTGCAGGCTTAACTTCCCGATTAACCCAT
>NC_063212.1:11678368-11702540 GCF_017589495.1 Alosa alosa
AGTTTGCCTTTACAGATGCTGCATGGCTTCTTCAGTGTACACTGTGCCTGATGTGCCTTGTGTGCGCCGTAACATCGATGATTCTTCTGAATCCAATCAGACATCTGGTCTTTACTGAAGGCTTTAAAGGTGGTACACTGACTGAGATAATGGTCTTCTTTGTTGCAGTAAGGGCAGAAGGCTTTGAATACTGCTTGCTTCTTAGCTGACTGTGTTGGCTTGGAAGAGGCTGCTCCAGTGCTCTGATTCTCTGCAACCTCATTAGCCCCATGCAGTCTGCGATTGGTAGAAGAGGAGCTGCGGTTGACCTCGTGCTTCGATCTTGTCTTTGCCCTTGTCTCTGCTGCTGTTTACTGCTGGTCTGGGATTCAGAGCTTTGACACCATGCCTCATAATGGAGCCACTCTGATAGGTCAACAAGAGTGTACACAGTCCCAGGGACGGTGACCCATCGTCGGTGAACTCTGACCTCATCTCTGCAGGTAGCTTGCTCAGAAGTCGCTCCACATGCGATCCATCTTAACTCTGCTTCACCTTGTGGGCCCAGAGTGTTGAGCATGCCTACAAGAGATCTGATTTGCAAAACAAATCTCTCGGTAACTTCTGTGTCTCCCCGCCGAATATCTGGGAATCCATCACCTGGGCTATCTTCTTGAGAGCCAACTGGTGAGGCTGGCCATATCTCTCATTCAAGAGCAACCATGGTGTGAATAGGGGAAAGGGGAGTTCAGAAAGGAATCGGCTACCAAGCGAGCTTCTTCTAACTTCAGATGATCCATGAGGGATTTGGTATTTGAATAGCTTTCGGTGGCCTTGGGAGGCAAAGGTTGTCGAGAGCTATCTTCAGACGAGTAAACTCACTGGGATCCCTAGTGACAAAGTCTGGGATAGTTGGCTTTGGACCTCTGTAGGTCTGTTCTTGGACTGCTGGGTTGGGAGGGAGGAAGCACTGGATTGCCATTGTAAGGCCTTTGGAAAAGGGGATGAGGCTGTTCTTGGGGGTACATGTTGTGGTGGAACATACACAGGTCTGGATGGCAGGTACCTGGGGTTGATGATACCAGGCATAGTTAGGCTTACTTGGGTCAAGAGCAGGAGGTTGTAACGAGAAGGCTGTTGAGGATAGGAATAGATACCATCAGAGTGCTGCACAGTAGGAATTATCATAGTAAGGCACATGGGCTACTTGCTGGACTGTGGCTGACTGAGGTATACTAGGAGTCATGGATGTAACCTGGTCTCTCATGCTCTGCATCTCCTCAACATTTTCCCCAGGAAGTCATATAATATCTCATCCTTATCTGGATTCTCTGAATTCTGAGGGAGGGGTTAGAAGGATAAGGCTGATGGCGGTTAGCCGATATGAGTCTCTAGAGGGCAGTTGTAGCTAGGCTCTGCGGAGGTTGTTGATGCACGGCTGCCATGCAGCTGCAGTTGTGTAGGTAACCTGAGGTGGTTGACTGGGTAGGTACAGGAAGAAAGAGTGAAGATATGATGATACATATCTAGGTGCAGGTGGATGAATCTGTTCCTGTCTGTATTGAGGAGGCAGGTGTGACCCGTATTGGCTGTATGGAACCTGTGATGACTGCTGGAGACTTCTTTCCCATGGCGGTGGTAAAGATAATGGTGCTTATTGTGAATAGGTTGTAGGAGTGGACTAGGAGGTCCAGGAACATGATGTGAGGTTCTATGTTCCGCTTACTTGCTTGAAGAAGTCCCTCCTCGAAGGATTGGTCAAGGCACTTATGGGATCAATCCACTTTGACTCATGGGGCTAGAGGCTCTTGAGTGTGGAGTCACCATCCTTGCTTCCTCATCTGATATGTACTGTTGCCTCTCTTCAGTACCTTGTGCTTGCTGTTGCTGTGCTGTGTCACGAATGATTGGTATGTCTTAAGCTGTCTGTCTAGCTCCTTATAATATCGGAGCACCTCTCAGGTAATCAGACAACAACTGCAGTGAGTTGGGAGAGAAAAAGCAAGAACACATAGGCTACTACTGGCAAAATCCTCTCCAATTGTTAGAATTGGACTCTGGGCGTTGGGAACAGCTGAGGGAGGAGGCTACTTGAAACTGTGAGTTTGATTGGTGTGTGTGGCGGACTTTCAGTTGACAGTAATTAACACCCTTTGAACAATCTAAGCTGTGCGAACGTCAGAGGCGGGGATCAGGCGTGACTAGCTCCTTATAATATCGGAGCACCTCTCAGGTAATCAGACAACAACTGCAGTGAGTTGGGAGAGAAAAGCAAGAACACATAGGCTACTACTGGCCAAATCCTCTCCAATTGTTAGAATTGGACTCTGGGCGTTTGGGAACAGCTGAGGGAGGAGGCTACTTGAAACTGAGTTTATTCGGTGTGGCGGCGGACTTTCAGTTGACAGTAATTAACACCCTTTTGAACAATCTAAGCTGTCTGCCGAGCGTCAGAGGGCGGTCTACGCTGATGCATCATTAGTGAGACAGGAGGACAGCTGCATGCAATTCCTAGCAGTTTCAGCCAGCCGGCGTTTAAAGGCGGTTCCGTCAAGACAAGCAAGTTGACCTGTGCAAGTTCACCGAGCACAGGCACCGACAAAAAGGCAAAATGTGCCGTTCCACCATATCTGTTATCACCGGCCATTGCAGAAAACGGCATCATGCCAAAAGGGCAGAAATGTCAAAGGGGCAGAAATCCCCTTCACCTCCAGGAACTTCAAACGGTCCTCACCGACAGAAACCTCCTTCTCCATGGGCTTGTGGAACTGTCAATCCGCAGTCAACAAAACCGACTTCATAGCTGGCTATGCCAACCACCTTTCATTGGAACTCCTTGCTCTCACTGAGACTTGGATCAAACCAGAGAACACTGCCACCCGGCTGCACTCTCCACTAACCTTACACTATCCCACACCCTCGCCTATCTGGGCGGCGGGACGGGCCTGCTGATCTCCAACAAATGGAAATTCACCCTTCTGCCTTCAAACAAATATGTCTCATTTCGAATTCCATGCCATCACAGTGATGCGCTTCCAGCAAAACTCTACGTGCTGGTCATCTACCGCCCTCCAGGCCAACTAGGCTTACTTTTATTGGCGGAACTTGACACTCTGCTATCCTCCATCCCTGAGCATGACTGTCCGCTTCTTGTTCTCCGAGGATATGAACATCCACGTAGATGCCCCAGGCTCAACGGACTTCTTGGCCCTGGTCCACTCCTTTGACCTCGAACTGGTTCAAAGCCCACCCGACTCACAAAGCTGGCAAAGAGCTTGACTTGATCTTCACTTTCGGAACTGCAGCACAGACACCCTCATGGTGGCGCCTCTCCATCTTTCTGACCACTTCTTCATCCAGTTCAACGTCAGCCTGTCAGAACAGCCTCCGGCTCCTCAGCCCGATGGTCACGTTCCGCCGCTACATCCGAACCTGTCTCCAACGAGACTTCTCCTCTGTGGTTGCCTCCGGTCTACCTCCACTCAACACCTTCTCCTCTCTGGAGGTTAATGAAGCCACTGACTTCGCTCTGCTCCACACTGACCTTCGTGTCTAGACGAGCTGTGCCCTCTTACCACAAGGCCAGCTCGATCCAAACATTCTCATCCATGGCTAAATGATACCCCTCCGATGCAGGCGCGACCAAACTCAGAGCCGCGGAGAGGAAATGGCACAAATCCAAACTAGCTGACGACCTCAAAAACTACCAGACACTCCTGACCTCCTTCTCAGCCAGCATCACTGCTGCTAAGACTGCTTTCTACCATGACAAAATCAACAGCTACAGACACTCGAAAACTTTTCTCAACCTTCAAATCGCTACTCAACCCTCAGCTGCCTCCTCCTCCATCCAGCCTTACTGCAGATACCCTCGCCTCATTTTTTACAAACAAAGTGGCGGCAATCAGCCAGTCAATTCTCCTACATGCCCACTCAACGATCTGACTCAGATACCGCACTCCTACAACCTCTAGGGACTGCTGGAACATCTTTTCAGCATTCACGCCTCTCTCGAGTGAAGTGTCCAGACTCCTGACATGCAGCCGTCCTACCACATGCTCGCTGGACCCTATACCCTCACGGAGCCTACTTCAGTCCATCAGCCCGACCATCGCTCCAGCTATCACACATGTGATCAATGCCTCGCTAACCTCCGGCACATTTCCAACAGCGTTCAAAGTGGCCCGGGTAACACCGTTACTTAAAAAAGCTTCTCTCAACCCTGCTCAGAGTCGAGAACTACGCCCTGTCTCACTACTGCCTTTCCTATCCAAAGGCATTGAACGAGCAGTCTCCAAACAGGTCTCTGACTTCCTTTCACAGAACAACCTTCTGGATCCAAATCAGTCTGGGTTCAAAGCGGCCACTCTACCGAACGGCTCTGCTGTCTGTAACAGAAGCCTTAAAAGAAGCCAGGGCGACCGCTCACGGTCATCAGTACTCATTCTGCTTGACTTATCGGCTGCCTTTGACACGGTTAATCACCGTATCCTTCTCTCTATACTTTCGCTGACATGGGAATCTCGGTTCTGCTCTCTCCTGGTTTGAATCCTACCTCACAGGGCCTTCGTTTAGCATTATCATGGCTTGGTCAGCTATCCGCACCTCACCATCTCACCACAGGGGGTCCCCAGGGCTCAGTGCTGGGCCCCCTCCTCTTTGCTATCTACACCACCTCCTTGGGACAGATTATCCGTTAGCCGCGGCTTCTCATACCACTGCTATGCAGGCGACCACACACAGCTCTATCTGTCCTTTCCACCTGGCGACCCCCTGGTTTCAGCACGGATCTCAGATTGCCTTTCAGACATAGCTACATGGATGAAGGCACACCACCTCCAGCTGAACCTCTCAAAGACTGAACTGCTGGTCATCCCAGCTAAACCTACCATACACCACGACATCAACATCAAATTTGACTCCCTGTCTGTTTCACCGACCAGGACTGCAAAGAAATCTAGGAGTTGTTCTCCGACAACCAACTAAACTTCTCAGATCATGTTGCCTCAGTCGCCCGGTCATGCCGTTTTGCGCTCTACAACATCAATGGAAAATCAGGACTTACTTGACTCAAGATGCTACCCAACTTCTGGTTCAGGCAATAGTCATCTCACGACTTCGACTACTGCAATGCCCTCCTGACAGGTCTCCCAGCCTGCGCCCAGTGAAACCACTTCAGATGATCCAGAACGCAGCGGCGCCGCTTCTGGTCTACAACCAACCCAAAAGGGCACATGTTACCCGCTGCTCATCCAGCTACACTGGCTACCTATGGCGGCCGCATCAAATTCAAGTCTCTAACGGCTTGCCTACAAAGTAGTCTCCGGTTCTGCTCCCACCTACTTGAATGCCCTCATACAGACTTACACTACCTCCAGACCGCTCGCCTCCTCTGGCCCACGCGGCGTCTGGCTCTACCACCGGGCACGCTCAAGCCAATCAAACTTTTCTCATCTGTTGTTCCTCGTTGGTGGAACACACTGCCAGTTCCTACAAGGCAGGGACATCCTTTCCACTTTTAAAAACTCCTGAAGACCCAGCTCTTTAGAGAACATCTACTCTCATAGCAACACTTACAACAAGTCTTACTGATCCTAGCACTCACCAGCCGTTTTAAACTGACAAGTAACTGCTAAAAACAGCACTCACCAACACACTTATTCTTACTGTACTCTAATGTTTTTTTGAAACTGTCCTAAAATTGTGAGAATTGTTCTAAAACTTACTGTTTACCATGTTGTTAGTCGCTTTGGTTAAAAAGCGTCAGCCAAATGTAATGTAATGTAATGTAATGTAATGTCTTCGGCTAGTGCCCAGATCATAGTTTTGAAGATAGATGGTGGATGAATCTGGCGCCCATTGGCCTCGACAACCTCTAGACGAGATGGGTAGGGTTGCATATTGCCGAAAACTCTTCAATCAGGGATAACACCAACATCCGGCTCGAAGGACCTCTGTTAAATGGTTGTTGGGTTGGTAAATAATTGTAGGACTGTATGAGGAATTATGTATTTAATATGGGTGTCTCACTGGGGTGTCGATCAGGACACAAAAGAGTCGATGCAATTCAATCCAGCACTTTACTTGAGGTGTTGAATGATTTACACAGCACAGCAAGCACAATAAGGTACACTGGTTGTTATGTTTCAATGGCTATATGTATGTATATGTCTGTTTCCGTGTATCTGTGTATGTATGTGTGTGGTCTGGAATAAACAAGAAAAAAACAAGAAATAATGTGTCTATAATGGGAAATTAACAAAGTTACATAATCATTGCCATCAATGCACTATACTTGCATTAATACACTATAAACTGACATTTCTCTATTATAATGACTAATTCTAATGTAAAACAGTAATTACCATTGAAATGCCATACAATAGTGCCACCTTGTGGCCAGCTGAATTACCATTAGACTGTACGCTAGGGCTCTGGAATTTTCCACGAACGTGGCCACTATTCTAATTACAAACACGTCACACCTTACACATGGCATACATCGTCAGAAACGGGTATAATAAGGCAAAATAATGTCACATATAAGTGCTAACATAGTGTAGATATGAAACAGGTTACAGTTTAAGGAGATAGCAACATTATTCACGAACTACAAGAAATTACAAAGTGCATGTAATCTCCGTAAATGCTAGGTTCTATTGACGAGCTATAAACATGTATCTAAGCAAACTACGTGACACTCAAACATATATCACATACAATGCTCAAACGAATCTAAACATACAGGAATTATACAGAACAACTCACTTTTTTTCAGCATTGGCCTTTTTACATCACACACAGACGTTTTCCCTCTCACTCCCATGCTGCATCTGCTTGAAGTGACGGCGGGAAATGTTCATACTGGCACATGCGCACAGACACGGCCTTTCCAACAGAAAAATTAAATTAAAGTTTTAAACCACTCTGTCTTTTTTATAACTCCTCTCTTTTATCTCTTCTTTTTAACTTTTATTTTATTTTATTTGACTTTTAGATGGGATTAGTGGGGCGGGGACAACTGGCCAGTGCATAATGGTCAAAACAACCACTCACCAAAACTAATTTTAATTCTAATTTCTTAACCCCGAGCGGGGAACATAGGACCTGGGGAACATAGGGATGACCCCACTCAGAGACACCCCCAGATCCCAACATGACCGCTGCAGCAACAGAGGGCCCCCCCTCCTGCTAAACAGGTGTAAATAGACTTAACACCTGGATCTCCTTACTGTATATGGGCAAAGATGGCAGCTTTGGGTACTTTTTATAGGGATGTCTATGTATTGGGATTTCACAGATTGTGTTACAATTATTTCAGTTAACATCTATATACAGTACATATTGAGTAAAACATAAAGTCTTTATTCCACACTTGTAATTAATAGTAATTAAGTAATTAATTGTAATCAATTCTGAATTATCATACCAGCTAAAAAAAACAACATATGATTCTGCCATGTATCAGCTTCTTGTTAACAAGCATCATTTCTAAACAAATATATATCAATGCCCATAGGGTACATTTGGCAAATGACCAGCCATGTTTGCCTGTGTGAACAACAAATAACATTTATCCCCCTCTGCCCCTCATATTTCTACTTCATATAAGTAAAGCCGCAACGCGGAGAACAGTCTAGTAGGCTAGCCTACATAATAATCTGACATCAGCACTCATGCTGCTGACACAGTGGCGATAACGTGATAACTAATTTGGCCTTGATCGTTGCAGGACATTTCAGAATGTCAGTGTGTAATCCATCATAAATGGCTAGTTTCAATCCCGAAAAAGTTAGCTGGACAAAAATCAAAGAAAACGAAAGGATTACAGTGAAGCATAATAATGTTTTAGAACCTTCAAAATTAGAAAACTGATGCAGCTGAGATGGAGGACAACTGCACGAGAGTAGAGCGATTGGCCTATTGTCGAAGGAACAGATATTTGCTGAATGTCACAAAAGTGTTACAGAAATTGCTTGGCATGCTTATTCAATGGCTCTCTACGAAAACACCTGTAGTTTTGCGGAGGACCTAAGCGAAAAACACTCGTTTTGATAAATCAATAAGTAGGCTAGGCCTAGTAGACAAATAACTTTTAGAAATAATCTGTACTGCAAAACAGAATGTTGGTGGGTATTTAAACTATCCTGGCCGGGTGTTTTAACGGCTGCAAGAAATAAACTTCATGGTCTTTATGTTCTGGTTAGTAAAATTATTTTCATAAAACTTCAAGTTGCCCTATAACTTACTCTCCAAACTCTTCACTGCACTGTAGGCAAATTAACTGACAGTATGATAGGCTATTTATTTTTGTAGGCTACAATAAAACGCATTTATTTTTTCAACTTTGCAATACGCACAGGCTACTGAGCGCCAAATCCAGGGGAGAGAGAATGCACGAGCGTCCACGCAGCGCCAGCTTAAATGTGTAGGCTATTTGGTTACCAACTAACACTGTTAGCCAATTCACTAGCAAGACTTCATTGATGTTCATATACAACGTTTTTACACAACAAATACAGAAAGGATGGTCATTTCAGATGGGGCAAGAACAAGGTGAAATATAGCTGCAAGCAGCAATTAAGGGGGAGCCAAACAGTTCAGCAGGAGTTGGGATTGGATTGGATTGGATTGGACTGGATTTGACTGTGTTGTGTTAGATTGGATTGGATTGTACTTGATTGGATTGGACTGGACTGGATTGAAGGTCCGCGAATTTATTATGTGTCCTCAAGATGTACTCCTAAGTCCACACACCAAGTTTGGTTTTAAATCGGTGAAAGTGTTGATAAATTATAGCACCTAATTCGTCAAAGCACACCAAATTAAATGTGGGTCCTTAGGATGTGTTCCGCGAATCAACGTACCAAGTTTGGTTTTAATCTGAAAAAGTCTTCTAATTATAGTGCCCTAAGTGGTCAAAGTACACCAAATGTATTGTGCATCCTCGGGATGGGATCGAGTCCATATACCAAGTTTGGTTTGATACGTGAAGGGGTTGCTGAGATATGAGCTAATTTCCTGTATCTCTAGCGCCCCCCTAGTGGTCAAAAGACTCCAAATGTATTGTGTGTCTTCAGGATGGGGTCTCAAGTCCATGTACCAAGTTTGGTTTCAATATGTGCCAAGCATTGCTGAGATATGAGCCTACTTCCTGTGATTATAAGCCACACTGTGGTCAAAATGTACCAAATTTCTTGAGCCTCCTCCTAGTTGGGTCCTGAGCACATGTAGTAAGTTTAGTCTTGACATGAGAAAACCTTGCTGAGATATCACTTCACTTCCTGTTTGGCGGCTTTGACGACAATTTTAATTGGCCTTTCAATTGGTATTGTACTAAGTTTCGTGAAAATCGGACAAACTATGTGAGGTGTGAAACTTTTTAAAGGTTTTTGACAAAATCCAAAATGGCGGAAAATCCATCATGGCAGAAATTGGCGTCATAGGAGTGCGTTGAACTTCGGCTTGGTCCAAGGATTCCAACAGTACTTCATTTTTTCAAAATCAGGCCAATGGGTCAGAAGTTACGATGCGTGAGCGCGTATTGCAACTTTGGCCTGTTGGTGGCGCTAAAGAGCGCTCGAGGTGCCGACTTGAATCTTGGTGAAATTAATCATGGGTCTTTGCCTACTTAGCGTGCCAAATTTCACAACTTTTCACCAGACGGTTCTATGGGCTGCCATAGACTCCCATGCCACAATTTGTATGCTTGTCAACGTAGTCCTACCCTGCATTAGAGGAGTAGATCATCATACCAAGCACACTCGCTGTTTAAAGTCATACACCACGGTAAACTAAAACTAAAATGTTACAAAGGTGGCAAAATAATATAGGGGTATTATTAGCCATGACATTACTAGGCTATAGAATCGCCATTTTTTTTTTTTTTTTTGGGGGTTTACAAACGTATTGGGCAAATGGCTAGCGCCCGTTTTTTTCTTCCTACCAGCGGTGGGTTAAATGAAAAGACTTGATGAGGTGAGTCTAACAAGTGTTCACTTGCAAATTAGCGTTCCCCTAGCTGCGTTTTGCTGTGAAACTAAAAAATATTCCACTGAGTGCGATTGTAAATTCACCTAGGCCTAATAGTTTGACTGTGTCTTGGAAAGTTATTACTTGTTCCGCGAGTTGTTTCAGTTAGCATATTTTCAATGTGTAAGCTGATGGTTAAAGTTTTCATAACTACACTGTAAAATAACACTACATCTTACTGCAGTAACACAGAGTATACTTTACTTACTATAGGCTGACCTAGTGTTCTTACTAGAGTAACATTAGTAATGTGCGAACTTGCAACAATGGGGTCTACAACTTGAGATACCAGTAAGCTTCACAACTCAGACCTGAGTAAACTGGACTCACGCAATAATGCCACAGTTGCAGAGAGGAGCATTCTGGGATTCCAGCCAACGGTCGCAGTGTTACGATTATTGCTGACTTTTGGATGGGAAGTGTAACAGCTTCACCAGTGACTTTCTGTCCGTAAGTTTACAGTATGTATTAATGTGTCAGATGTTTACAGTATAGGTTGAACTAACAGCATTTGTGCAAAAACTGTACATTACGGTTTCATTAACAACTGGGGTAATGTTAAGTTCAACTTGCTAAGTGGTCCGATATATCGCTTAGCTGCTAACAGTTGCAGCTAACTGATAGCAGCTATCGCGAAGTTAACACTAAAGATCTTTGTTAACACTGCCTCAGACCATGCTGCTGAGCAGAAAACAAATATTCTAGGTATTCAAGCCCTTTGATATTTTTTGTTATCGGTTATGAGGAAGTGGTGGCCTGGGGTCTAAAACTAGGCTGTATAAATTTGCCAATAGCAGTTGTTCTCATGAGCTCTCTTAATGAAGTTTAGTTCTAACGTTAGCCATTTCTCATGAGAAATGCTTGCTAGCATGCTAAGTTGATTCAAAACGTGTAAAGATTAAACTGTGTATGGTTTTACGTCGATATTCCTACTGTATTGATAAAACAATTTAGGATAATTGGACTCATAACCTTACTGACTGAGAAAGCCATGGTCTTTATCTAAAAATCTTTTACGTTGTGATTTAGCAAGAGGACTTAGGTTGCAGTGTGTGGAATTTGAACGAATGTGTGCGTTATTGAGGTGCAAAATGGCATCATATAATTCCAACGTGTCCGCGGTATGATTGACATTTTTAAATTCTATTGTGATAAATGTACTAGGCCTGAAGCAATAGAAAAAAAAGGCCAAATCATAATATTTTTAGTAGTGATGCCGCGATATATAGGCACCGCATATAATATCGGCCGACATGGTCATTTTTACACATCGCTATCGGTCCCATGTCAAAATAGGGCCCGATGAACAGGCCGATAATCATTCCGTGTATTTGGCGGGTGTAGCGATCAAGCGTGTTATCTGTCTACACTGAATCCGTTAAATATGACTTTCTTATTGCATCATATTTCTTATTTAAAATAGCAGGGCAAATGTAAGACTGACAGAAAAGACGACACTGGGCATCTGACAAAAGTTTCTTCAAAACGTTGTGTTGTATTGGCGCTGCTCGCATTGCTTGCAGTCAAGTTGATGGCTGGCTTGCATGTCATGTCCGCTTAGCACTACATCTCTAAGTAGGCTAAATATAACCGTGTATCAGGCAGAATGTAGTTATATGGTCGTAATAGGAATTTAATAGGGCTGTAACGATATGCGATTCAAAACTGAAATCGCAACACGCATATCCACAAAACCTGTGTCAAGCGGTGTGAAAAGGCAGAACCGACAATAATCCTTTCTAGTGTCTAGCAGTGCTTAGCAGCTACGCCGGCCGCCAGAAACAATACACATCTCTCCGCTTACTTGGCGCAGCCTATTGGTTTCTTTCATTGTAGACTTTACAAAACAGTATAACCTGTTAACACTTTTCCTGCTTTGTTTCAGACCGTAGTCAGAAACGCCCAGGGGAGATTGTTATTCGAGGGCCGATGTTATAAGATAGAATAACGTCCGGGTCCGCGGTCCCATTTCTGATGAGCAAAATACACGGCTGAACTTTATGGAGTTTTATTTCTGACAGTAACACTGCTCACACTGTGTACAGACTCCAACTTGAACTTCCACACTCTGCTCCAGTCGCATACATACACTTCCTCACTCTATCTCCCTCCTTCCCAGCTTCCACACACACACACACACACACACGGAGCTCTCTAAAGGAGCTGCAACACCATTTTACAACCTCACTCTCTTTGCCCGCTCTCTCTCGCTCCTCAATGGACACGCGCGACTTCGCCAACGCAATCCAAATAAAACATTACACCGTGAAAGCAAGGACTCATAGAAGGCGACTAGCTAAATTACTATTAAATCTGCTTAGCAACATTAGCATGCTGCACATATTTGTTTAAAACTCTTGGTTTCAAGTTGACTGATCATCTCAATACCAATGTTTCCCAAAAGTGCCTGTACCAAGGAAAACAAAGTATTACCTTTTTAAACTTAAACACACATGGGGAAACTGAACAGTCCAATCAGTAGACTATGACAAGCTAGCCAACTATGCTACTATGGTACTTTTGTTTAATATTTCCGGGCTTCAACCACACAGCTGAATTAAAGAGGAGAGTTGTAATATAAATAGTAGGCCTGTAGTGTGCCATACCTATAGGCTAATCTTATAAAGTGCTGTCATAAATATCAGACATTCAGTATTCTCTCTTTTTATATCGGGATATAAGCCCAGATATATTCTATTTTGGAAAATAGCTCTTTATTTGATTATCATGGGAATGTGTTTTCTATGAATGCTCTCGACATCGGTAAATATCGGTGCTCGGCCATAACAGCAAAATTAATATCGGTTATCGGTATCGGCCACAATTTTCACATCGGGCATCACTAATTTTTATCTTAATAGTATTAATTAGGTCTCTGGAGAAATAATTTTAAATTAACATTTAATGTGATAAACTTAATCAGCTGTTTTAGTTAAACATGGCCAATAGATGCATATTGATAATAATTTTTGCCCTCTTTTTTTTTCTTTTTGCAGTTGGAAAAACTGAAAATGCAGAGCAATGAACTGGACATGTAAGTTGTGCTTTGTTTGGATGTGAAGTCAGAGGTCAGTTGCTCAAACACTACTGATTGAAACATGGAGGTTACACCAGAATCTGACCGAAAAAAACTGCAGAGGGTGGTTAAAACTGGCCAACGTGATCACTGGTTCTCCTCCCCACCATCAAGGCCATCCAGGGCGTGATGCTTCGTGTAAGGCGGCAGCATCATCAAAGACTGTTCTCACCTCAACCACAGACTGTTCACCCCACTCCCCTCTGGGAGGCGTTACAGGTCTCTCTGCACTCCAAACCCAGCAGGTTCAGAGGCTCCTTCCCTCGGCTGTCGCCTACTGAACTAACATTGCATCCGTGACAACCAACCACTAAGCCCCCCTCACGATGCCCCTTGCCTGTGTGCCTGTTGGGGTGTCCACCATGACCACGGGAACCTTGGACGGGGACACCCACCCGTGGACAGATTGCATACCCTATCCCACCCATAGTGTTCTATTTATTACAAACATACTGTACTACATATAGCCATTCCTTTCTGCTCTTCATACTATTCATCCTGGGTACATACATATTCTTACTACTGTTATAATGTTACTGTTTCTGCACTACAGTACTGTTACCGCACTGCACATAGCTGTATACTGTACATATATGTCTATATGGCTCAATATATCCATATTCTGCCACACTGCACACATGCCCACTTCATATTACCTCCAGTCCGCCTTCAGAACCATCTCAGCACTATTGTTTACACCGCACAGCTCTCCTCATCTCACCATAGACACCTGTCTTGTGAGCATATCAGAGCCTGTTTTTTGCACTTCAGTTAGATGTAAATCCGCATTTTGTGGTTTTGGTACCTGCACCCGCAAAACGATCAGTTATCTGACCCAATAGTGCCAATTATTTGTGTGAGTACTCCTGCAAGCAACTTACTAACCAACATAGCACCCTTTATTAACCCAAAGCAAGGGCAACCTACCTAACAGTAGTAAATACAACTTTGTTTCAAGTGGGGCTTTACTTTGAGGGCACATGAAGTAAACTTTACTAGTTAAGCAAGTAACTAGAACTTAAAAGTCTTAAGTAAGGATAACTTCTCTAAGTAAGCATTACTTGTAGACATCATAAAATATAAATTGAAAGAGAAAAAGTTTTGTTTATTTAACTTATTTAAGGCAACGAAGTTTCCACCCTTTTTTTTCAAGTAACTATTACTTATTATTTTACAGTGGGTATGCCAATGGAGTGGACCTTTCCCCACACTAAACTTTCTCTTCCAAGTTATGTTTGCCAGATGTCTACAAGTAATGCTTACTTAGAAGAAGTTATCACTACTTAAGACTTTGGTTCTACATTTATTCCAACTAGTAAAGTTTACTTCATGCCCTCAAGTAAAGCACTTGGAAACAAAGTTGTAGGCTACTACTGTTAAATGAGTTCCATACTTTAATTGTAAAGGGGTATTTTATGTTGGATAGTAAAGTTTACTTGCAGAATATACAAATAGTTGGCACTATTAGATTAGATAACTTTGTCGTTTTGCAGAGCAATAAGTACAAAGACAACAAAATGCAGTTTAACTAGGAAGTTACAAAAAAAGCTATGAAAAATGCAATCTGATATACAAAGACAGGTTGGTGCATAGACAGCATAAAGAAATATCTTGATTAAAACGGTAGTATACAGTTGGTTTACAGAAGGTGGTTTAGGAGTAATATAAATTAGGTATAAATATGTGCAGTGTATTAGCAGAATAAATATGGATATTCTGTATGAACCATATAGACATATATACAGTATGCAACTATGTGCAGTGTGGTAACAGTACTGTAGTGCAGAAACAGTAACATTATAACAGTAGTAGAATACGTTAATGTGCAGATGAATAGTATGAAGAGCAGTAGAAAATGCCATGTATAAGAAGTGTAATTACAGTATGTACATTTGTAAATAAATAGGGTATATGGGTGGAATGAGGGTAGTGCAATTGTCGCGGGGTTGGGTGTCCCCGTCCAAGGGTTTTCCATGAGATGTGGTGGACACCTCCAACAGGCACAGGCAAGGAGGCATTGGTAGGGGCTTAGTTGGTTGGTTGTCACGGGATGCAGGCTAGGTTCAGTAGGGTGACAGCCGCTGGGGAAGAAGCTTCCTCTGAACCTGCTGGTTTGGAGTGCAGAGAGAGACCTGTACTCCCAGAGTGGGGTGAACAGTCTGGTTGGGGTGAGAACAGTCTACAGTGATGCCTACTTGTATACATAAGCATCACTACCCTGGATAGCTTTGATGGAGGGAAGTGAGGGAACCGTGATGCGCTGGCAGTTTTCACCACCTCTGCAGTTTTCCATTAGGTATTCTGGTGTAACCTCCATGTTTCAATCAGTAGTGTTTGAGCAACTGACCTCGGACTTACATCCAAACAAAGCTTGCTATGTCCAGTTCATTTGCTCTGCATTTTCAGTTTTCCAACTGCAAAAAGAAAAAGAGGAAAAAATGATTATCAATATGCATCTATTGGCCCTGTTTAACAGCTGATTAAGTTTATCACATTAAATGTTAATTTAAATTATTTCTCCAGAGACCTAATTAACTGTTAAACTAAAAATATTATTATTTAAGCAACTTAATTTTCTCTATTGCTTCAGGCCTAGTACATTTATCACAATAGAATTTAAAATGTCAATCATCGTTGGAATTATATGGATGCCATTTTGTTCCTCAATAACGCACATTAGTTCAAATTCCACACACTGCAACCTAAGTCCCTCTTGCTAAATCACAACGAAAGATTTTAGATAAAAGACCATGGCTTTCTCAGTCAGTAGGTTATAGTCCAATTATCCCAATTGTTTTATCAATACAGTAGGAATATCGGCGTAAACCATACACAGTTTAATCTTTACACGTTTTGAATCAACTGTAGCATGCTAGCAAAAGCTTTCATGAGAAATGGCTAACGTTAGAACTAAACTTCATTAAGAGAGCTCATGAAGACGACTGCTATTAGCAAATTTATACAGCCTAGTTCTAGACCCAGGCACCACTTCCTCATAACCCGATAACATAAAAAATATCAAAGGGAATACCTAGAATATTTGTTTTCTGCTCTGCATGGTCTGAGGCAGTGTTAACAAAGATCTTTGGTGGTAACTCGTGATAGCTGCTATCAGTTAGCTGCAAACTGTTAGCAGCTAGCTTATATATCGCCACTTATCGGAACTCCCCTATTATCAAGCCGGTCCCGTGATTTCCACCGCCTTGCGTGTATCGCGTCACTCTAATCAATTTCTATACAAACCAAGACAGCAGACTCCTAAAAGAACGCAACCACCCACACCATAGGTTGTATCTAAATTTAGCTATGTACCAAAATGACATTTTACCGTGACTCAAAGACAGTGTTGTAAGGCTGCGTGTACGGCAACCGCTTGGAGCTCCAGTGGAATTTTTAATTTCACGACGAGAATTCTCGGTCTAACCGCTCATGTGCCGTTGAAACGGTGTAAATAGGCGACCCATCAGGCCAGCACTATAACTCCAGGCGTGGTAAACAAAATCGGATATTTCAGGCAGTAAATGCCCCCGCTAACAAACCAACCAGATTTTGTTCAAATCTACACACATAAGGCTACTGAAAAATGTCAGGTTAATTTAGCAAATGTTATTTTGAAGTGTTAAAAACATCGTTGTTCTAGAATTTCTGAACAAAAAGTGGTGATAATTGGGGGTGTTACGATAGCAAGTTGAACTTAACATTACCCCAGCTGTTAATGAAACCGAATGTACAGTTTTGCACAAATGCTGTTAGTTCGACCTATATTGTAAACATTTGACACATTAATACATACTGTAAACTTACCGGACAGAGCAAGTCACTGGTGAAGCTGCGTTACACTCCCATCCCAAAAGTCAATACACCGTAACACTGTCGACCGTTGGCTGTGGAATCCAGAAAGCCCCCTCTGCTAACTGTGCGCGTGTGCACTGCGTGAGTTCAGTTTACTCAGGTCTGAGTTGTGAAGCTTACTCGTGTATCTCAAGTTTTTAGACCCCATTGTTGCAAGTTCGGCACATTACTAATGTTACTCTAGTAAGAACACTAGGTCAGCCTATAGTAAGTAAAGTATACTTGTGTTACTGCAGTAAGATGTAGTGTCATTTTTTACAGTGCAGGCAAAATGCAGCCATTAACAACGAGTCTGAAAGTGGACCAAGGCGAAATATTTTAAGCTGCTCATTAATGAATGTTCAATTTGTTTTTTTTCTTTGGAGCATATGGATCCTTCTTCTTGATTATTATCGTGAAAACAAGTGAGAACAAATAATAGGCTTATAGACGGAGATCGCGCACCTATCACTGTAGTTGGGATAATGTAGGCCTAATCATTGCAGCCAAACAGATGGCAGAAAGACACCGCAATCTGAAAGAAACTTGAGTGCACGTTCAAGTGAAATTCTTTAAAAGCAATCAGTAGTTTGCATTAATCAGCAGGTAATACTTGAACAATGAATGTTTTTTTTACAAATAAACGAAACATGTAGCTTATTGTGAGTAAAGGGATAGACTGACAACAGCAGATGTCCAAAAGCCTCTATCTACTGTAGCCTACATCCAGGTAAATTAGATATGTTGGCATAACATAAGTGTTTCACACACAGCTCTATTGTACTCTACAGCCTTGGCCAGGTCCACTTTCTCACTCTGGAGGTACTTGTGTAGATGCTCTGTCACAGACAGTAAGGTCTTAAACACCATGAGCTTATACACAGTGGAGAATGTGTGGAGTTTAACACATAGCCCCACAGCATTGGCAGTCTTTATGCCAGAGAGCAGGGTAGTTCTCCGGAACTGCATTTACAGAACGCAACTGGCATGACCAGCGTGTCTTTGACAGCTCCACAAGTTCAGATGGTTGCAATCCCAACCTATTTTGAACATCTCTGAATGTGTGATGGTGTACCAGTGAAGTGCTGAAAAATGAGTATAGACTCTGCAATGTGTCAAATAAATCACTGGCTTCTGGTACTGCATGACAGGTGTAGCAGAGCACCAAGTTTAATTGATGCACATAAATGGCCTCTGGGTGCTTGTCCCTGAATTTTGCTTGAACACCTCCAATAGCACCACTCATTACTGGCACTCCGTCGTAGGCCTGTGCAACACACTTCACATCTGAAATACCAGCATGAACTAGCTTTTCTTCAAGGGCTGCCGTTATGCTCTCTGCATCAAATGCTCTCAATTCCCTCATGGCCAGCAAACACTCCTTCACTCTACCCTCAGTTACATAGCGGACACATATAGCCAACTGCTCCATGTGACCATCTCTGGCTTCATCTGCCATAATGGAAAACATGCCAGCATGTCTCAACTCCTTGACAATACTTGCTGTTACCTCCTTCGCACAGCACTTAATCATTTCATTTTGTGATGAAAATGATAAATAGGTGCTGTGGGACGGTATTGAACAAGACTGCAGGAAAGGATCAAACTCCTTTAAATAATCAATGCACTCCAGGAAATTTCCCTTATTGCTACTAGATATCCCCTCATCATGGCCCCAGAATGGAATGTTTTGCTTTGCTAGCAATCGTGTGGTGGCCGCAATGCGCCGCAAGTATTCTCGCCTATTTCTGATTTCAGCCTCATTTGCTGAATGTAACTGGTCAACCACACTCCCATGCGAGACAGTTGATTTAAAAATGTGCCATGACACCATGCTTGCTTTATGGGCAGGTGTTTTCTCATGCTCTCTAAAGAGATCAAGAGCTTTCTTCCAATTAGTCAATCCAGTGGTAACAAACGTGTCATGTTTCACATTTTTTCCAAACATTCTGCATGAAAAACAGAAAGCTGCATCTTTTGCCACAGACTACTCCAACCAGGAAAAATGTACAAACCAGCTGGAATTAAACGATCATTTTTTCAACCCAAACCAGTTTTGTGGGTATTGGGCTAATTTGACATGATTTGGACCATCACATATCTCCCCTAGGTCACAGACATCCTCCTCCATACTCTGAATAGTTTTACGTCTAGCCCCCATGATGTCCTCATCCGTTTCTTGCCTGTCTCTCTCCTCTTCCTCCTCCCCCTGCCTGGTACTGGACTGCCCAGCCTGTGCTCTTTCTCCCCTCTCTTCTCCTTCTCTTCAACCTTCTTCTCCTCCTCCAGCACTCTCTCCCTCAATTGTTGTAGCAGCCACTATCCAGCAACCTCCAAACATAGGCATAAGTAGGCCTATACTCACTGCATGAATTTAATAGGCTTTCCTACGAACACAAGGGAAGCTTATATTTAGTCAAAATTGAGATATACTTCTCTCCCAGGCTTTAGTCATCCTGACAATACTGTAGTTCTTTGTAGCTTAAATAGCCTACTAAAGCCTTCATACTGACTTTTGGTGATAATTTGCAAATGTAGCCTATAATAATCTACACAGAATCAGAGTACTCTGATTCTTTGTAGATTATTATAGGCTACATTTCTAAATGCAGCAAACTTATTAAAGTTTGATCAATTGATCAAATCACAGCACTGGCTATTACCAGCATAAATGTTAATGTTACCATTAACCCTTAAAGGAGTACCGTCACACTGGTGTGACAGGAATGTTGAGAAATGAACGTTCTAAAGAATATCTGGGTTCATTGAATTCAACATAGAATTTTAGAACCTTCAATTGTTGTGGAACTTAGAACATTAAAAAACCTACACCTTTAAGGGTTAATGTGGGCAATTATCATACCTCCCTTGTCCTCCTCATCTCTCCTCCCTGTTCCTCTCCCTCTGCCTCTGTCCATCTCTGAATAGTTTATCAGAAGGCTATGTTTAGTTTTACAGTAGGACAGCTTCACAAACAGTATGGACCCTTTCAACAAGGTAAACAAAAACAATGCTTGAACGTTCTATTTGGGCCCCAATCTACTTCCTCTGCATTAAGATAACATATGGAATGTTAAAAAGGAAGTCTTGTGGGGCCAACTATGATGCTGATAATGGAACTCTCTTGAAAGGGTCCATAGGCAGAGGCGGACAGAGTACACAGCTTAATTACTTGAGTAAAAGTACAGATACCCTTTGCTAAATTTTACTCAAGTACAAGTGTAAAAGTACAACAGTCAGATTCAGTACACACCTTTGTGATGCTCCTGTGCTCACTGAGGTTGTTTTAGATGTTATGCTACCTACTCTGATTGTCTGCCATCTTTCAATCTGCATAATCCATCGGCACATGCCAGGATCCACACCCAGCAACAACAATTTCGCAATGAGCTGGTCTGGCAATATTGGGTTGAAAGCCAATTAATCCTGATTAGGGAGGGTGGAGATGGCATCTTCCGTAGTTCGGTCGTATGCTTGGTTTTACGTTGTGTGACAAGCAGGACAAAAGCATCACCCAAAGTTAACTACTTTCTTGTTTATAATACTTGCTACAAGTGTGCAAGAGACGAATACTGTACCTTTCCTGAACAATTCATTTCTTTATGGAAAGCTTGAAATGCCTCTGAGTGCTTATGTCTTTTTAAATGTTTCTTGATCAAATAACTTACCTGAGCCATCACACCAGCTGAGCAACAGGCAGAGCCCAGTGACTGACAGGAAGGTAGACAGATTCATATCTGAAACAAGACAATTATAGTCGTTATGAAGGCTCCCTTTAAAGATAAGAAATGTCCAATAAATCCTGTTTAGATTTATTCTTATAGGTAAACTAAGAAGGTGTCACAGTTCACTTCAGATATCAACTGTGTAATTGTAGTAGTGTTGTTGTTGTTGTGTGTGTAATTTGAGTAACTGATCCCATCTCTGCTCTGTGTTATGTTAATGACATTGACTCTGATGACATCAACTCGGTGGTAATTCTGACATATACAGGGTCTGATTTGTGATAAAAACAGAGTGGGATGATTTTGAAGAAAAAAAACAACAATGGTAAACCCCTTCCCTGTAGCCAAGTAGGCCTACATAATTCTGCTGCAAAGATACATTTGTTTATCGTTCAGAAAATAAATAGCCTACTGTCATGCAATTAATTGGCTACAGTGCAGTGAAGAGTTTGGAGAGTGAAGTTATGGTAGAGCCACTTTAATTTAGGAACCAGAACATGGGCCATGACCATTAAGCCTCTATTTCTTGCAGCTGTTAAAACACCCGCTAGATATATTTTAAATAGCCACCAACATTTGTTTTCGCAGTACAGATTATTTCTTAAAGTTATTTCTCCACTAGGCCTACTGCCATATTTATCAAACAATTGCTTTCCATTCCTCCGCAAATGAATGGTAGTTCGGTACAGAGACATTGAATAAGCAATGCCAAGCAATTTCTAACATGTATCACTTTTTGTGACATTCAGCAAATATCTCCTAACCTAACATAAGTTGCGTCGGACAACCTGTTCGTTCTACTCTACATGGAGTTGTCCTCCATCCAGCTTAGTTGCATCAGTTATCAGATTTCGAGGGTTCTAAAATATGACGGTATGTTGCACTGAATCCTTCTCGTTTTCTTTAATTTGTCCAGGTAGCTTTTCCACTGAAACTAACCATTTTTGATTGGTTACACAGTCGGCATTCTGAAATGTTGTGCATGATCAAGGCCAAATGAAACAGTCATCACGCAGCCATTGTGTCAGGAGCGTGAGCGCTGACAGTGACTGTGTGTTTCCTAGGGTTAAGAAATACACCGCAACCGTTCTCATGTTGCAGTGCTTTACTTATATGAAGCATTACACACACACAAATCACAAATCACTTTGATATGTTTTGTATTCTGGACACAGCAACATAACATTTACAAAGTGAGTAGGTGTGACACAGATTAGATTAGATATGCATGCCATTCTGGCATAACCGTAACAGATGTCAAATTTAAACAGAGAACAGTTGACTTTTCCCATATCATAGAAAACGTTTCAATTCATAGTCTGCAGTAGTATAGGTTTTGATGAAATTAGAGCAAGACACACATGAGAATTTGCTTGGAATCTTTTCCTAAATGGTTTTCAAAGAGTGAATATCATAATCATACACCTCACTTGATGATACAAAGATTGACAATGAAACCATGGCTCAATAACCATGATGCTGCAACATGATATAGCCCTTAACTATGGCTATTAGCTTCAAAACACAAACTCATCTGATATATGAACACTCTAATACAACACAATTAAAGCCTTCAGTCTTCAGTCTGAGTCTTCAGTAGAGCTGAATGTCTGCTGGGTCTAACTTTATATAGTTCTGAGTCTGCAGCCTCGTCCCCCAACACACTATGTGGGAAGGCTGTGTGGGTTATGAGCAGTTCCTTCTTCTTCCTTGTGAGGTGTTTATTGATCATTGGTTTCACGGCAGTCATTAGCATTCTTGAAAATAACAGATTCTTTCTTGATCACCATGATTATTTTGGGACTGTATATCTACATTATCTAAATTGATCATATTGCTTT
This sequence comes from Alosa alosa, assembly GCF_017589495.1. Lineage (NCBI taxonomy): Eukaryota > Metazoa > Chordata > Actinopteri > Clupeiformes > Clupeidae > Alosa > Alosa alosa. Next base: position 11,700,853 of record NC_063212.1, read on the forward strand.
AAGAAGAACATTATAATGACTCTCTAGTAAAATATGTTAAAGGAACACGCCAAAGTTTTGAGAAATTAGCTTATTCGCCGTCTCCCCCAGAGATAGAGGAAATAATACATACCCTTCTCATCTCTGAGTGCAATAACTTTTACATTGATAAAGTGTTGATAAAGTGGACAGTGTTTGAGAGCAACAGCTTTTCTCTGCCTGCGAGACATGCCATACATCTGCAAACAGCCAAATATGCTGACCTGCCTGTTACATTTCATAGCCTACTGTATCAGAGATGTACTCAAAAAATCACAACTGAACAAGTGGTACAAATTACCCACCAAACCTATTGAGAGCCACAGAATGTAGGCTTAAAAGCAACCCAATGCAGTTCTATTACCGTAAAATAACAGCTTCAAACTCATGGTACACTGACATAATACAGACAATGAAGTCTCTGACATTGTCAATGCGTGCCCAGAATGCTTGATATCGCACTGTGTAATGCTGTTGATCAGGTAGGGTAACCCTTCTAGTTGGTTTTTAACTAACTGGGTATCCTTTAAGCGCTAAATGGGGTTATATTGACGCCAAGGGGCATAAATATGGATTTTCATCGTGTTGCTTTACATGAGACAGCTTTTTGAGCAATGTTGCAGGGGGATTGATTAGATTAAAGTTGTCAAGAAAAAACTGACATGTTTCTCATCTTGCACTGGATCATCTTCCTTCTGATCACATCAGGGCAAATTACTAAATAAATACTATTTTGTATTTGAAATCACGTGATTTGAAATATATGTATCATAAATACATACAAATACATTTCCCAAAATGTTAACGTGTTCCTGTAAGTAAGAAAGCGGTGAGATAGTTGACTAGATACAACCTGGATTACTGGAGTACAAAGTACAGAGCGCATATTCACATTCACAACCTGAATGTTTATTCTCATTCCTTGCATTTGCATAATGTCACAGTGCATGGCTGTTGTCTATATTATATTATAAATATTTATTGAGACTTTCAAGAAAGCAGGGAATGCAAAATAACTACTTTCTGCCTCATTAATGTCTGACACCTTCATCCAAAGCGACTTACATTCGTCAATTCTTATGAGGGTCAGTTTCCTCAGAGCAAGTGGATGTGTTTAGCAAGGTCACAACGGTGACAACTGCAAATTATCCTACCACCGCCCAAGTACTGTAGGTAATTCAAGGCTGTTTAGTTGTGTTTCAACAGAAGAAGCAGATTGAATTAAAACCACCTAATTACCTGGTAATCTTCTCCAAACCAGCTCTATAGCTATACATTATAGCCATTTTCAGACGTCCAGACATTGCCTGGGTAATTAGGTCCGGATCTCAAATGGACTTCGAGTGTTTAAACATGGCCTTCATGCACAGTCATAAGCCCTGTTGGACTTGTTCATACCTGGAAATAAATCATTGGTTTAATTCAGCCATGGAAGGTGCAAGAGCAGCAAAATTAAATGTGGATGAATGGGAGTCAATTGGAGCCGTAAATCTGAGACTACCCGTGACCAAAGAAAATTTTGCCAGGTAGCAAGACAACGGTCAATTTGACCACTGATGAAATTTCAGAAAACAAATAGTTGCCCAGTATCAATGGGAACATGTCATGCCAGAGCCACAATAATGAGGAACATTGCAACATTGCTCAAAAAGCTGCATCACTCATTTAGC